>NW_023304019.1:0-86904 GCF_011077185.1 Oxyura jamaicensis | reverse complement strand
AGGCCACCACATCACGGAATGGTTCACCAAGCCCACCACAGCATGGGGTGACATGGTCCACCAAGCCCACCACAGCATGGCACAACATAGCCTCAAGAGCATGGGTTGACATGGGGTGACCAGGGCCACCCCAGCATAGGGTGGCATGGTCCACCAAGGCTGCCACAGTGTTGTGTGGTCCACCAAGGCCGCCTCAGCATGGCATGGCATGGTCCAGCAAGATATGGCATCACATGGTGTCAGCAGCATGGCATGGTTCCTCCTGGCATGGCCCAGTGTGGCATGGCCACTCTCACGCACCTTTCCCCACTGCTGTGCCCCCATGATGGCGGACGGGGACTGGGTAAAGGGGGGACACCAGTGGGACTCAGGGACATGGCATCAGCAAGACGTGCATTTATTTCAATCCTCGTTCCTCCCCACAACAAGCCCTTGGGTTGGAAGTTCATGCCCCATATCAAGGCCACCAAACCACAGCAATATGGGGGGGTTCCTCCCTACCACAGTGTCATGCATGAGGTCCCCACCGGGCCCCGTGGTGACCAGGCACGGTGTTGGCCGTGGCTGCTCAGCTGTCCCAAGCGGGGACGCCGGTTCTGCGAGGCGCCAGGGGCCCCGATTCGGAGTGAGGGGGCGAGTCGCTGGCCCGGGCCAGGGTGAAGACACGGTTGCGGGCGCCGTAGGGCCCGCGGTGGCGCCGGCGCGGTGGCGAGCAGAAGGGGGCCCTGAAGGCCTCCTGGAAGCCCCGGCGGAAGTTCTCGTTGAAGTAGCCGTAGATGATGGGGTTGGCGCTGCTGTTGAAGAAGGCCAGCCAGTGGGCAAAGGGGAAGACGTAGACGGCGACCAGGCGGAGCTGGCGCTCGCTGAGGCACCCGTAGTCCATCAGCAGCATCAGCGTCCAGAGGGGCAGCCAGGAGAGGGTGAAGAAGAGGGCCATGATGATGAGCATGTTGATGACCTTCGCCTTCCTGCGAGACACCTTCCTCCCCTCTGGCTCCTCGGGCCGGGCGCCGTGAGCGGGCGCCGCCGACTTGAAGAGCTTGAAGGCGATGCGGGTGTACATGACGACGATGAGGGCCAGGGGGGCCACGTAGATGTGGGAGAAGAGGACGGTGGTGTAGATCCTCCTCATCCCCGTCTCGGGCCAGGCCTCCCAGCAGGAGTAGAGGGGGTAGGAGTTGTTGTAGGTGTCCACCATGAAGTGGTGCTCCTCCCTGGTGACGGTCAGGGTGATGGCGGAGGGGCACATGATGAGCAGGGCCAGCACCCAGATGACAGCGATGGTCACCAGGGCTTTCCTCAGCGTCAGCTTCTGCCGGAAGGGGTGGACGATGCAGCGAAACCTGCGGGGTTGGTAGGACCTCCTTGTAGGACCCCAAGGAGGTGGCCAACTGCATGATCGCGGCTTTGACCTGGGTTTCATGTTCACCATCGCCACACCTTTGTGGGCACCTCGCGAGGTGATGGAGAGCGGGGATGTGGTGCTGCACGGGCACCAAGCTTGGGATGAGGGCTGTGCCCATGATGGGACATCCCTGGGGAGGGAAGGTGGCCGGCACCCAGTGGTGGGAGGGGATGGCTTCATGCAGTGGGAGGTCTCCTTAGCCTCGGGAGGTCTTTGCAGCCTTGGGTTACCCCAACACGATGCAGGCTGAGGTCTCAGGAGCCCCCCACCCCAACATACCTCTCCACGGCGATAGCCACCAGCGTGAAGACCGAGGCCGAGACAGACATGCCCTGCACCAGGCCGCTCATTTTGCACATGGTGTTGTCAAAGGGCCACCCTGCAAGCACAGAGGAAGCGCTGGGGGTGGTGGGCTGGCCCACGTCCCCACGTCATCCCCTGCCTCATCACCCCTGAGGATGAACACGTTCGGCTCAGCCGTGTCCATCAGCAGCTCCCTCTAGATGTCCCCATCCACCGTGCGATGCTAAATCCTGGTCCTAAGCAGGGGAGCTGTGTTTTTCACTTGTTATTCATACAGAGATGGCCTTTAGCAGTACAGATATTAAAAAAAAAATGTTTAAAAAGATTTGTATTACACTTTTCAGAAGGTTATCGAGCGAGGTGACATCATAAATACTTTCCCTCGCCCTTTCTCCTGCACTTCTGCAGGACTCCAGCTATTATCAGAGGGACCAGCCTTTGGGTTCTCGATCTGCAGGGCTTTAATTTGCTTCCCCCGCTAAGGTGTTGAATGGCACTGGGTAAGCACAGCACTGGAGCAGGAACACGGGTGATGTCGTGGGGCCACAGAGCCACCAAAACCCCTTTTACCTTCAAAATACGGTGTGGTGGAAAACCGCCCGCGGCCTGTTGGAAGCTGGAGGACGCGACATCCTGCCTTGGCTGGGCACGGGGCCGCAATCACCAAATTGCAGGCGGCAATAAATACAGAAATATTCTGCCCCTGGCTGTGGCCCGTGACACTCAAGATGATGGAAAGCAACGTTACGGCTCCGAACCTCCATCAGACACGGCCCACCACCCGCCCTCCTCGTCCTCAGCACAGAAGATGTGCAGGAGTTTTGGAGGTGGCCTCCTAGGGAGGGCGAGGAGAAGGCTTATGGTGTCTCCCACCACTTCCCCATCACACCCCAGCCAGCACCCATCCGCTGCCCTGCTGCCTCACCCGTGATGAGGTTGTCCACCAAGGTGGTGGGCATGCAGAAGATGCCCACCAGCAGGTCGCTGATGGCCAGGTTGAGGATGAACATGTTGGTGACTGTCCGCATCTGGCGGTTCTTCACCACGATGAAGCACACCAGGATGTTGCCAATCATGCACATGAGGAAGATGAAGGTGTAGGCCAGGATGAACATGGCAGCCACGGGCGAGGAGTGCTGGTAGTATGCCAGGAAGGTGTAGTTCTCCTTCAGGAGGTGGCTCTCGCTGGCGTTGGCCCAGCTGCCATTGGAAGGGTCTGTGGAAGGGACAGCAGAAAAATGAAGGTGGCAGGGGAGGAAGCGATCCTTCCCTTCTTTTCCCAGTTGCCCTGGAAGGTGTGGAGATGCCCTCAGACGTGGGGGATCCCAGCCGTGTCCCCGCTTCCAGCTCATGGGGCTGGGCCAGCGGGTGGGTTGGCTCCGCGCTGTGGATGTTCCTCAAAGCTCGGAATGAATTTTTGATGTACAGTTAAAGGAAACCCAGCGGGCATCTTGTTCTCGTGGTGGTTTTTTTTTTTTAGGGCTCACGACAGGAAAGCAGGGCATGGGGAGAAGTCCATCTGACACGCTGCAACGCTCAGACCACGCAGCAGATGCATCAGTGTGGTCTCCAGCCCAGTTGGTCCGTGAGCATCCCCGGTGCACGGGAAAGAGGAGCCCCTGCACTCTCCTCACACACCCAGCATTAATTATACGTAATTATGATAATTACCTGGGACCAGGGGAGCTCCTGGTGGACGGGGGGACATCGTTTTGCTGCTGCAGACCTACCAGGGGGAGCAGGTCCGCGCACCGGCCCCCGGCAGGGATGGGGGGGGACGCTGGGCAGGGAGGGACTCACCCTGTGCAGACACAGGCTGCGATTTTAAGGCAGGAAAAGGGAAATTTTGGACCGGGCAGTCACAGAGCCCGCAGCAGCATCGCCCGACACCTTGATGAAGCCCGAAACTTTGCCCGACTTTATCTCCCTGGGCTGCAATTTCTTGCAGCAGTGCCAGGTGAGAAACCAAAGGATGCTCCGGGAGGAGGCAGCAGGAGGAAGGGGAGAGAAAAAACAGCCCCCCTGCTCCGAGCTGGATGGGGATGCGTCCTCCCCTTCGCCGGGGATATCTCGGTGGCGGGGACTTCCCCAGGTTGGTGGGGAAGGAAAAACCGCAATAAGGGAGGGAAACGAAACCTCCGCCTCGCTACTCACCCCCGCCGGGCTCCGGGTTCCGCAGCGCCTGCATGGGGCCGGGGGGCTCCAGCTCTCCTCCGGCCGGGGGTCCCCAGCGCCGAGCATCGCTCCCGTGCCACCGTCACCGCCGGCTGCGGATGCGGCAGCGGCTGGGGGGGCGGAGGGGGGGGCATCCTCCCATCGCCATGGATACCGGGGTACCCACGGGCGGCTCGGCGGGGATGGAGCCGGAGCAGCTTTGCAGATGTTGTCACCTGGGGGCTGGGGTCCCCCGAGCCCCCTCCCCAGTCCTCCTGCCACGGGGCACGGCAAGTCCACGGGGCAAATGTTGTCCCCCTGCGGCGGGGGCAGCCCGGGGGTGGGTGCCCCCCCAGGGAGCCCCCAGCCCAGATACCCCTCGCGCCCCCCCGGTGTGTGTGCTCCCTGCGCAGCGAGGCAGGGAAAGCTGTGTCCCCGCGGGATGGGGACGGGGCCACCTCCTGACACCTGGGGGCTGGAGGCTCTCCTAACGCCCCGTGTGTGCCCCCCCCCCCCCCCCCCCCCGCATCTTTGCAGCCCCCCGTCGTCCTCCTAGCTCTGCAGACGCCAGGGCTTGGGAAGACTTGAGGACACCACAGCGCACACGTTGTGTGTCCATCACGGGGGCCCCACGGAGGCCCATCGCTATGTCACCAGCCCCCTGGGGACCCGCCACCACATGCAGGGTGACAAACGCAGCGCCAGGACCCGCGGGTACCGGCGGAGTGGTTTTATGGAGCAGGTAACTCATGGATGCAGCGAGCAAAGTGCGTGCAACACACGTTTAATCGGGCGGTGTCCGCAGCTGGAGGCCGCGCCACCAGGCAGGACTGTGTCAGGCTTCGGGGACGTCGCCCTCGGGTGACAGCAGCAGCTCGAAGGGGACGAGGGGCCGGACGAGCAGGCGCATGTCGGGGCACACGGGGTTGGCGCGCAGGTTGAGGCTCCGCAGGGAGGCCATGGAGGCCAGCACCTCCACCGGCACCTCTGCAGGAGGGAGCAAAGTGGGGGCAGAATGTCAGGGGGGGGGATTCCTGGAGAAAGGGCTGGTGTTTTTACCCCACCAGAAAAATCAGTGCGAGGCCTGTCAGGGAGCCGCAGCACCCGTGTTTTACAGCCTCTCTCCCCTCCTCTTCCTGCTTTTTCCGAGTGGAACGGCTGGGGAAGGAGAATACGGGCATTAAAACGCAGCAAGGAAAAAAAAAAAAAAAAGAAAAAAAAAAAAAAAAAACTTCTTTCATAATTAAAGCCAACAGTAATTTTCCTCAGATCAGAATATGATAATAACAGCGAAATAAAAACAGCTAGCTCTGATCAAAGGCTGCCGGGGAATAGGCGAGGGAAGGGATGACGGCTCCGACTAAATGCGCGCAGCTGCGTGGTGGCATCGCCCTCGAGGGTGAAAAATACAGCTCCAGAACCCCCTCAGATGAGCAGGGAAAGAGTTAAAAGCCCTGGCGCTAATAGATGCATGGTTACGCTGCAGCTTGAGAGCTCCTTGAGATGAAAAGGGCAGCTGGTGGCACTCAGCCTGGATTCGGAGCCCAGGGGCTCCACGTAGGCATTAATTGAGCTACTTGTCCTCCTGTTTCCCTGGAGAACATCACCCACGGCCTCCAGCTGCGGCTCAACGTGCCCAGCAGGTGACTCAGGAGCCTCCAGATACCTTCAGCCTGGGTCACAGCCTGGTGGCAGCCCCGGCAGAAGACATGCAGGACCAGGAACCACACGTGGTTGGGATGGTGACAGCAGCAGCACCAGAACCCAACCCTTCTGCAACCCTCCTGCCCCTAAGCTCACCCTCCCCAGCCTCCACCCATCTTCTGCAGGAAATCCATCCTGCTCCCACCAGTCCCACAAGCTAGGCTCCTGCTGCTAGGTAGCAGCACCAGGATGAATTTTGGGTGCTTTAGCCCCGTTTCTGAGGCTGTGGCAAAGGTCTTCTACCAGCTATGGCAGGTGGCTTGTAGATGACACCACGTGGTGAGAGAAAATGTCCTCTTGGTGTCTCCCCCAGGGTCCGCTGGGATGAAACGAGTGTCCCACCATCTTAGCCCTATGCCCCAAGGGCTCCAAGGGTGGGGGGCTGTTAGGCTCAGGCTGGTGGGCTCTCCTTCCCCATTGGGGTTCTAGGGTGATCCAGGGGGCTTCATGATGGCCCAGAAGATAGAGCTGTGAGTGAGGAGCTTTAGCTGGCCTGGGAAGGACCTGGGATGGTGGCGTTGGCCAAGAGGAGACGCCCGGAAACCCCTGCTTCTCCCAGTACTCCTGATGAGGTGGTGAGGAAAGGCTGTGGTGGCTTTTTTTGGAGACACATGGAGAAAACCAGCATGGTGTCCGCCTAGAGCAGGCAGGGACTGGTGGTCCCTTGGTGGTGTGTCGGGTCGGCTGGCTGCTCTCCATCTGTGGGCCTCCAGTTCAAGCCATGCAAGGACCAAGTCCTCCAATGGAGGCCACCAAATGGAGGAGCCCAGGAGGAGGTTGGGGGGGACTTGCACAGAGACCTCTTTCACCCCTGGCTTCCACCTCCAAGCTCTCTCCCTCTCACCTGCGATCTCGTTCCCTTCCAGGTCGATGCTCTCCAGGGCAGGGGCGGCCGCCAGGGGCTCGGGGAAGCGCCGAAACTTGTTGCGGGCGAGGTTGATGGCCCGCAGGTGCAGCAGGGACCCCAGCTCCTCGGGCAGGCGGTGCAGGAGGTTGCCCTCCAGGTTGAGCTCTGAGGGGAGAAGAGAAAAAAAAAAAAAAAAAAGGGGGAGAATTCGTGTTCCTTGAGCCGTGGAGGCCCATCGGAGGCCGCCCCTTACCTCGCAGCTGGCTGAAGGTGGTGGCGAAGCGGCCGGCGAGGGCCCTCAGCTCGTTGTTGGCCAGCGAGATGCGGTGGATGCCCTCGGCGACGCTCCTCATGGCTTTGTAGATGCCGGCGGGGAAGGCCACCAGCTTGCAGTCGGCCAGGTCTGCCCCGGGGAGAGCCGAGTGACGGCCGGGGGCAGGTGCAGGCCGGAGGCTGCCAAACGCCGCGCTCGTCCTCCGAAAAAAACCTCCCTGCGCTCCCCCATACGGGGACAGGGGGACGGGACACGCGTTTTCCTCACCCCCTCTTCCCGAGCAGGCCTCTCTGCTGCAGGACGGGGGATTTGGGGAGGGGGCCGCGGCCCCTTGCCCTTCCCCATCCACACCGGGGATTTATTTCTGGGGGGACGCGGGGGCTCGCCGGCCGCCCCCTGGCACCCGGGGGGCCCCGGCCTTACCCAGGGCGTCCTCGCGGGCCTCCACCGCCTCGTTCACCCTCCTGGCCACCCTGGCCACCGCCTCGCCCATCCGCCGCTGCATAGGGCCGGCCGCGGTCCCCGGGGATGGCGGGAGGCTAAAAATAAGATATAAGGCCCGGGACGCCTGCTCCGGGATCCAGGGGGGGGTGACGGTGACGGTGGGAGGGGTGTCGTGGTCTTATTCCTGTTTGGGTTTTGGGGGTGGGACGGGGAGGCGGGGGGGGGGGTGCCGTGAGAGGGGTGGGGTGGGTGAAGGATAAATACGTGAGGTGAACGCGTGCAACAAGTGGAAAAAATGGCAATAAAAAAACAAGAGGAAAAAATGCAAAATAAAAAGGACAATAAATAAGAAAAAAACGCGGAGAAAAAAAATACAAACCATTAAAATACAAACAAAACACCCCAAAAAGGAAAACTGCAACGATAAAATAAATAAATAAGCAAATAAATAAATAAGGCAAAAAGTACACAAATAAAAACACAAAAGGATAAATCACCATAATAAGATAAATCACCATAATAAAAACGGGAAAAAGGGAGAAAGCAAAAAAAAAAAAAGTACAAACGTAAAAAAATAAAAATACAGAAATAAAAAATAAGGAGAAGGTAGGAAGTACAAAAATAAAAAGTGGGAAAATAAAAAGCACAAAAGCACACACACAAAAAAATACAAAAATAATAAAAAGGGAGAAAATGCAAAAAGAAAAAATGCAAAGAAAAAAATAAAAAGCACAAAAGGATAAAATCATAAAATGGTAAAAAGTACAAAAATAAATAAATAAAAAAGGAATAAAGGAATTCAAGCATACAAAAATAAGAAAAGAATAATAAGGCTAAAGGTACAAAAATAAAAAATACAAACAAAACAGTAAAAAATAGAAAAAGAAAAAATTAGTGGTAGAAAGTATCAAAATAAAAAATATAAACAAAAAATCAAAATTACAAAACTAAGAAAACAATAAAAAGTACAAAAAATACAAACATTTTTTTTAAAATTAAAAAAATAAGAGAAGAAAAATAATATAAAATATTCGACCCCCCCCCCCCCCCCGCTCCCACCCCGCGGCGGCCACGTGGCGCCGCCTTCCCGAGCCGGGATCCGAACCCGGGTCCCCGGGGCGCCCGCCCGGAGCGCTGCCCGCTGCCCCACGTGTGCCGGGCGGGGGCAGGCGGCGGGCCCCGCCCCGCGGTGGCGCCGCCCCGGGGACAATAGCGCGGGGCCATGGCGTCCGCCGGCGGCCGCCCGCCCAGCCAGAGCCGCGCCATCCCCACGCGCACCGTGGCCCTGAGCGACGCCACGCAGCTGCCCCCCGCCCACTGCACCCCCGCCGGCGGCTCCCTCCCCGCCCCGGCGTGGGGGGGGGGGCGCGGGGGGCGGGCCGTTTTAGTACGCCCCCCCCCCCCCCCCCCTCCCCCCGGCTTCCAAGGGGAAAAAAAAACTAAAATCAACTTGCACCCACGCGTGACCCGCTCCCCCGATCCGTCCTGCCGCTCCGCGGCGGCCGCAGGGGTGTGGGAGCATCCCAAGAGCGGTGTGGGAACCCCTCGTGCAGCGTGGGACCCCCCCGCCGAGCGTGGGAACCCCCCCACGGAGCGTGGGAACCCCCCGTGGAGCGTGGGAACCTGCCCACGGAGCGTGGGAACACCCCCGATGAGCGTGGGAACCCTCCCCACACCCGTATCCACAGCGTGGGACCCCCTTACAGTGCATGGAACCCCCTCACAGAGCATGAGACACCCCACACGAAGAGTTGGAGCCCACCCCACGGAGCGTGGGAACCCCCCCACAGTTTGGGGACCCTCCCCGAAATGTGGGCCCCCCCTCCCCGAAATGTGGGCCCCCCCTCCCCGAAATGTGGGACCCCCCCCATGGAGTGTGGGACCCCCCCATGGAGCGTGGCAACCCCACACAGTTTGGGGACCCCCCCCACGGAGCATGGGACCCCCCCCACGCGTGGCGTGGGGCCCCCCCCCCAGTCCCCACGCAGAGGAGCCAGCCCCATTAGGGTTTATGTAGGATTTCGGGGCACCCGCAGGCACCTGGCACGGAGGGTTAACGGCGTCGGCCCCCCAAAATCCCACGGGAGCGGGGAGCGCGGGAGGCGTTTTGGGGAGAAAACCGCCCGAATCCCCTCTCCCCCCTCGCTGAGGGGTAGCTGGGGGGGGGGGGGGACACACGTCCGCGCTCGGCCGCTCGACGCCCTCCGGGTGAGCCGGCCTCCGACGGCCTCCAGCGCCCCTGGGCCTCCGCGGAGGCTCTTGGAGCGTCCTTGGCCCCGCGCCGCCGTGTTGCTCCCGCGGTGGGTTATCGGCGCTGATAAGGGCGCGGAGCAGCGGCGCGGGGCCGCGTCCTCCCTCCCCGGGCCTCCTGGAGCCTCCTGGAGCCTCTGCTTCTTGGGCTGGAGGCCCAGAGGGAGGCTGCGTGTCCTCCGCCGCGGTGGCCGGGCCGCCTCCTTCTGCAAACAGAAGAGGCTCGGGGTGGGTCCGCGAGGCCGCCCGGGTGCCTCGGAGCGGAGGCTGTCCTCGAGCGGAGGCTGTCCTCGAGGAAGAGGTGACGAAGGCCGCGTCCTCCCGCCCGCCCCAGGTACCCGCATCATCTACGACCGCAAGTTCCTGCTGGACCGCCGCAACTCGCCCATGGCGCAGACGCCGCCGTGCCACCTCCCCGACATCCCCGGCGTCACCAGCCCCGGCGCCGCCGACGAGCCCAAAGCGGAGGCCGGCAGCAGCAGCAGCCTGAGCAATCACGACGGGAAGCCGCCCGCGGGTAAGGGGAGCGGGACAAGCCTCGTGTCCCCTCCTCGGCGCCCGGGGGGACGCGCCACATCTCCACGCTCACGCCTCTCTCCGTGTCTCTTGCAGGGGACGACGCGCAGTTCGAGATGGACATCTGACCGGGCGCCCTCCTGCTCTCCTTCGCCGCTTCCCACTTGTTTTTTTTTTTTTTCCTCCCGTTTTATTTTTTTCGTGTGTTTTTGTTTGTTTGGTTTTTTTTTTTGCCACGTCGCCTCCAGCTCCCATACACCTGCCCCCTTCCCAAAACTCGTTTTAAGGAACAACGCCTGGAAATCGAGGGTTTGTTTTTTTGTTTTTTTTTTTTTTTGCTTGTTTTTTTTTTTAGCAGCCTGGCTCCCCATCCCGGGGCCAGCCGCCCTCCCCGTGCCTTCTCCCGGAAAATTTCGGCAGCCGCGGTACCCGAGGAGGTACCGGCACCGCCGATGCTGCCCCTCCGGGCGGGGAAAAGTCTTTTGGGGTCCGCGTTCGACCCCGATGGTGCCGGGCGCTGCACCCGGGCTCCCCGTTTCCACCGGGCAACGCGGCCGTGCGCTGCGGGCGGCCCTTGGTTTTACAAGATATATTTATATTTTCTGGTACTGAACAAAAAAGGGGAGAAAAGAAAAAAAAAAGGGGGGGGAGGGAGGGGAGAAATCTCGCCCTCGGGCCGGATTTCGTGCCGGGAGGGGGGGATTTGGGATCTGGGGGGGATTTTCTTTGCCAGGTGCTGGCATCGGGGTGCTGCGTGAGTGGAGGTGCGGATCGGCGTGCGGGTGGGTGCTTGCGACACGCGCACAGATATATATATGTTATATAGAGAGAGAGATATATATTTTTTTTTTTTCCTGAAAATGACGATCCGAGGGGGTCCCTCGCATCCTCGGGGCGGGGGCGACGCGTCGCGGAGCGGGGAGGGCGATGGCCGTCAGCCGCGCGGCGCGGGACCGCTGCTCCCCGAGCCGGAAAAAAACCGATAAGCCAAGGGACATCCTGACTTTCTACGACTTTCTACGACGTTTCTACGGCTTTCTACCGAGTTTCTACAACTTTCTACCGAGTTACCTTTCTCTTTGTCCTTTTCGTTTTGTTTTTGTTTGGTTTCTTAAACGGGATCCTGGCTGAAGAGCGAGGAGCGCCCGGCCTCTCGGGGCGGCTTCTCCGCTGTTCAGGGTTGTCGGTGGGGTTTTTTGTTTTTTTTTTTGGTTTTCCTGTCTCTTGAAAGAGGTGTTGGGGAGGAGAAGAGCTCTCACTGGTGGTTGCTGTTACAGCGAGGTCAATAAAGATCTTGGTTCTACGACGCCGCTGCCTGCAGGGTTTTTGGCGCGGGGCGGAGGGATGTGGGTACCCCGCAGCATCCCGCACCCGACGAGGGCGGTTTTTTTTTCCCATTTATTTGCCCGGTGGTGAATTGCTCCTCGAAAAAAACGGAGCTGTCTGCAGGGGAGAAACAAAACTCCACGTGCTGCGCACGAAACGCCCGCACCGGGGTCGAGCTTTTCGGCCCCGACGGGCGCGGTGGCGGTGGGATGCCCGCGCCACGTCGCGTCCTGGCCTTTACCATTTTCGGGCTGCCTCCGGGCTCCGTTTACATTCCTCGCCCTCCTTCCCGGTGCCACCCGAACGTGTTAAGGCTCCTTCTCTCCTTCCCCTCGGCCTGCCGGGCTTCTGTAAATATTTACGTGGCCTCAAGTGCGAGCGAGGCGGCAGTGCCGGGGCGTTTCGGGTCTCCGGGGGAGGCCATGCCGGCGTCCTGCCTGCGCTGCGGGGTTATAGGGCTGCGTGTGTGCCTGTCCCCACAGGGCTGGGGACTGCTGGCTGCCGGGGGTCCCTGGGGGCTGGAATGTATAGGGGGATCCTCAGGGGGCTGCGAGGTGCCCGGGGGTCCCCAGGGGGCTTTACGGTGCCGGGGGGTCCCCAGGGGGCTTTATGGTGCCAGGGGGTCCCCAAGGTGCTGCGAGGTGCCAGGGGGTCCCCAGGGGGCTTTACGGTGCCGAGGGGTCCCCAAGGGGTTGCAAGGTGCCAGGGGGTCCCCAAGGGGCTTTATGGTGCCAGGGGGTCCCCAGGGGGCTGCAAGGTGCTAGGGGGTCCCCAAGGGGATGCGAAGTGCAGCGGGGCCTCCAAGGGGCTTTACAGTGCCAGGGGGTCCCCAAGGGTTTGCGAGGTGCCAGGGGGTCCCCAAGGTGCTTTACGGTGCTAGGGGTCCCCCAAGGGGCTGCAAGGTGCCAGGGGGTCCCCAGGGGGCTGCAATACGTGGGGGGATCCCTAAGGGACTGTAGGGTGTGTGTGTGGTGGGGTCCCCAAGGGGCTGCAGTATACCGGGGTGTCCCCAAGGGACTTCAAGGTGCCGGGGGGTCCCCAGAGGTCTACAATGTGCGGGGGGGGGGGGGTCCCCAAGGGGCCGCAATATGTAGGGGGATCCCCAAGTGGCTGCAAAGTGCCGGTCCCCGGCCACCCCCGCTGGATCCCTCCCTTCCCCGTGCCCCTTCCCACGGCCCCGCGGGGGGCTCTGCCCGGCGTGGGGAGGGGTCCCGAGGGGGGGGGGTCCCTGCCCCGGGGCGGTTCCTCCGCGGGGCTCGGGCGGAGCGCGGCGGCCGCCGCCGGTCATTGGCAGCGCCGGGGCTGCTGAAACCCGCCCCGGCCGGCCCTCCCCGCCCGCCGACGGACGGACAGACGGACGGGCGGCCGGACAGGCGGACACCCGGCCGGACAGACGGACGGGGGTGGGGGGCGGCCGTGGGGCTGCGCCTCCAGCCCGGGCCCCGCTGCCCCTTATTATGGGGCCGGCCCGGAGCAGCCCCCCGAGGAGCTGAGTCGGGGTCGCAGCCAGGTACCGGCCCCGGGGGGATGGGGTGGGGTGGGGGGGTCCGGGGGGCTGCGGTGTGTGGGGTAAGGGGGGTGCGGCAAACGGGGGGGCTCGCCCCGTGGGGGATGCTCTGAGCCCCTGTTGGGGTGCTTGGGGGGAGGCTCGACCCCATAGAGGGGTGCTTGGGGGGATGCTCGAGCCCCTGTGGGGGTGCTTGGGGGGATGCTCGACCCCATATGGGGGTGTTCGGGGGAATGCTCATCCCCTAAGGGGGTGTTTGGGGGATGCTTGACCCCGCATAGGGGTGTTTAGGGGACACTCAATCCCATATGGGGGTGTTTAGGGGATGCTCGACCCCGAAGGGGTGTGTATGGGGGACACACATCGTTAATTCTGCCCCATAACCCTGCCTTGCCCCATCCCCGAGCCCATCTTACCCGCTCCCTGAGGGTTTTGCAGAAAATCCCCCCCGGACCCCCCCCCAGATTCCTTCCCCAGGCGCCCAGACGCCGTCCGGCTCTGCTGGCGGCACCGGGGTTGGGTTGGGAAGCGAACCCACCTCCCCGTCCCTTTTTCTTTCTTTCGCCCTTCTCGCCATCCCAAAGCCAGGACCAGCGCCCCGTTTCCCACCGAGCAGGGCGCGGTGATGGGGAGCCCCCTCTCCGAGCTGCTTTTTTTTTTTTTTTCCCAGCGAATTATTTCCTGCCGGAGCAGACGTGCCGAGGGGCACGGGCAAACGTCCCCATGGGGTTATCGCAGCGCCGGGGGTCCCCTGGGGCGCAGGGCGAGGTTTTGGGGCGCTGTGGGGCGGAGTTGGGGGGCAGAGAAACCCTCCTGGGCTTTCTAGGAAACTTCTGCTGGTTGAGATCTGGCCTTGGCCATCTGTGCCAGCTCGTTAAAATTTATAACGAGGATGGAAATCGAGGCTGGGGAGTAGGAGCCAGCGCAGAGGTGGCTTCCCGAAGGCGCCCGGCACGTGTGCAGGGAGCAGCGGGAGCCCCAGAAGCCCTGCCTGGCATCTTGCCGTCGAGCCGCAGCCTGTTGGAACCTCATTTTTGGGGAGGAAAAGCCAAAATTCCCTCCAGAGGAGAGCCCCAGGGCGTCACCCCCTTGCTCCCCGTTGCCAAGCGCTTTAGGGTCGATTTTGGGGCTTTTTGGGGTCGAGCGGCTCGCTCGCAGCTCCAGGGGCAAGCGCGGCACGGTGTGTTATTTCTCACCTTTCCTTCTTAGCTTTCTTTTCGCTCAAACTGGCAGCTTCCTTCCGGCACAGTGAGAGAAGCCCCGCTCCCACCGGCCCCGTCCTGCACCCCCCTGACACGGGCTGGGTTTGGGAGAAAGCTCCGGGATGACTTTTGGTGCCTCTGCTTGCATCCAGGTGGGGAGGATTATTTCCCCAACTTGTTTTCTCCAGGCTAAAAGCTGAATTTGCAACCGGAGAGGTGGGCAGGCCACGCTTCCTTCCCCTTTTCAACTTTCAAACGAATTCTGTTTAATGATTTGTGTATTTCTCAAGCCACTCGGTGCGCTCCAGCACGCCGCCAGCGTGCCCTTCTCACCGCTGCCCGAAAACAAGAAGCGCAAGCTCAGCACCGCGGCTCCCTCCCCGCCGCAAAGAGGATGTGCTGCCTGTTTGTTTGCTTTTTTTTTTTTGCTTTTTTTTTCGCTGAATATTCTTCATTTTGGGAAAAGAGGGGTGAGAGAGCACGGGCAGCGCCGGGCTCCATCACTTCCTCCCTGCCGGCTCGGCGGTGCCGCGTGCTCCCCGCTCCATCCGGCGGCCGCCGCGCTTCCTGCCGGCGCACCAGCGGGGAACACCACAAACTGCCCGTTTTTGGCCCAAATCCCCATCTTTTGGGGACCATCCGGGCTGCGCCCCCCCCTTGTGCACAAAGCCGGGGCAGCGCTGGCTGGCCGCCGCTTTTACCCCCCCGGAGCCAGCCCCGTGCAGTGCCCTGGGCGAAGGGCATCGCCTGTCCTAATTTAGGAAGCTGCTAATCACTGGCTGGCGTGGGCAGGGTGTAATTTGGGGCTTTCTCCCAGGGAGAGGCCGCGTCGCGTTGGCAGGGCACGAGGGCGGAGAGGACAGAGGAGAAAAAGCAACGGTGGCACCGTCGCCCCTATAACCAGGGCAAAAAGAAACCCCAAATCCAGCGCGGAATAAACCCAAATGCCCCACTGGCTGGGGGGGGGGGGGGAAATGCGGGTGGTGATTTATTTGTCCCCACTCGTCCCGCTGACAATGAGGTGGCCGGGCAAGTGCAGGCTTCCTCCCGGCCGCGGCAGATGCATCCTGCAGCTGGGGGCCCCCCCCGCTATATTTAGGCCATTGTGAGCGCCGCCTTTGGGCCCCCGCCAGCTCCCCGCGGGGGGACCGACCCGGCCTCGCGGTCTGCCCGCGGGTAGTTCGGGGGCCGACGAGGCGGCGGAGGGCTTTCGGGGCCGCTACGGGGTTGGGAAATGCCCGCCGGTGAGTGGGAACACCACTCTTTTTTTTTTTTTTTTTTCCACCAGGGCTTGCAAACGGGATTTTTTTTTGGATCGATTTTTTGGGATTTAGGGGACGTAGGGTGGCTCTCTGCACGGCGGCGAAGATCCAGCCTCTTGCAAACCTGCTGGACAGGCTGCGGAGCATCCGCAGGCTTCCAGCACGTGCTGTGCCCGGCCAGGCGAGCCCTGTGCAAGCCCGAGCGTTTGCTCTAAAAGCACGAAAAGCGCCTTTTTTTTTTTTTTCTTTTTTTTTTTTTTTCCTCCCCTGCTCTTCCCGGCAAGGACAGTCGGCGCTTTGTCCCGGGGTGGCCGAGCGTGGCGGGATGCTCCTGGCTGTCCCCTGCCTTTGGGGACGAGCGGGCTCCGCTCTCCCGCCCCGCTCCCTCCTCTGCAAGCACACGCGTGTGCACGCATGAAGCTTGCACGTGTGTGCAAGCGTGCCCGCGTCCGCACGCCCGCCCTGGTGCATGCACACGCCCCCGTGAGCACGCACGCCCCGGCGTTGCCCGCACGCCTGCGGGGGAGCCCGGGAGGAAATTGGGGCGACCCGAAACGCCCAGCTAGATTTCCCGGCTCTCCGAGCCTTTTCCACGTTGCTGGCGGGGCTCATGGCTGTCCTGCGGGGACGGGAAGCCGCCGGGTCACTCTGCAGTGCCATCTGCTGACTCATCAGATTTTGGGGACCGGATCCCGGCTTTCTCCTTCCCCCTCCGCTCCCGCAAACCGAGCCCCGATGGCGGAGGGGCCGCGGCGCTGGGAATCGGGCTGCACCGGGGCCGGACCCTGCCCGGCGGAGGACGAGGGGGGAGAAAGCCCGTAAGGAGCGCGGGAAGGAAACCGGAGAGCACGGGAAGGGCTGGGTTCGTGTTTCTTCGGAAATGGGCCTCTCCTCGCCGCGCCGGGCGGCCGAAAAAATCCCTCTCACCTCCCCCCTGCTTGTTTTCCCCGTGCAGCCGCCTGCGGATGATGGGTACGACCGCCAGCGCGGCGCAGCAGACCGGCCCGGCCTCCGCCTTCGAGAGCGTGCACGGCATCGGGACCATGGAGGACCAGCGCTCGCTGAGCATCCACTCCTTCCAGGCCCTCGGGCTGCACAACAGCAAGGCCAAATCCATCATCACCAACAAAGTGGCGCCCGTGGTCATCACGTGAGTCGGGGCGGCCGCGCGCAAGACCTTCGGGCATCGCCCTCCGTCTGGTTTGGTGTCCCCCTCGTGTTGGGTGGCCCTATTGCACGCTCCCGTCCCGCTCCAGCGAAAAAAATCGCCTTTTTTTAAAAAATAATTTTTATTTTTTCGTGACTATGCCGTGTGTTTTCTCCAGGTACAACTGCAGGGAGGAGTTCCAGATCCACGACGAGCTGCTGAAGGCCAACTACACGGTGGGGCGCATCTCCGAGGCCGCGCCGGAGCACTACCTGGTGCAGGTGGGCATCGCCGCGCCTGGCCCCCCGCCCGCCGCCGGCGCTCGGATCCGGCTCCATCTCTTTCTTACCCCGCAGGGGAAATATTTCATGGTCAGAGACGTGCACGGCAAGCTGGATGCCTTGAACACCACCGGCAGCTGCGGCGCCCCGAATTTCCGGCAAGCCAAGGGCGGCTACGCGGTGTTTGGCATGGGGCAGCCCAGCCTCAGCGGCTTCAGGCTGGTTCTGCAGAAGCTGCAGAGAGAGGGCCACAAGGTTGGTGTGGCTCAAAATCGGAGCGTTCCTGCTTTTATTTCAGCAGGGTCCCGGAAAAGTAGGGTCATGGAAAAAGTAGGGTCATGGAGAAGCAACGGGAGATCTTTGGGGACAGCAGCCTACGCGCTCCAGGGCTGCTGGCCATGGAGGAGGGAAGGCTTTGGGAAGGGAAGGTTTTTGGGAAGCCTCGTCTTAATGTAAGCAGTGCCATCCCCAGCACGCCTCATCCGTGGCTGTCTTTCCAGGAGTGTGTCTTCTTCTGCGTCCGCGAGGAGCCCGTGCTCTTCCTGCGGGTGGAGGGCGACTTCGTGGCCTACACGCCGCGGGGCAAGGAGAGCCTCCACGAGAACCTCTGCGGCCTGCGCCGAGGGCTGCGCGTGGAGGACCTGGAGCTCACCATCCGCAAAGAGGTGATGCCGGTGGGGCCGTGGCAAGGGTCACCACCCTCTGACGTTCATCTCCACGTAGTTTGGTGTCCAGCAGAGCAAAGACCTGAGGAGCTGAGATGGAGATGGCCCCCTTTGGGCATCCCACAAGGGGGGGTTGGAGGTGGTCGGCCACCCATGGGTGCTGACGGCGATCCCCGTCTCCTCCAGATCCACGACTTCGCGCAGCTGAGCGAGGGGGTCTACTACGTCTACGACGACATTGAGCGGTTGCGGGACGAGCCGCGCGCCGTGCGGGTGCAGGGCGAGGAGGACGTCCAGGTGACGGAGGAGGTGTACCGCCGGCCCGTCTTCCTCCTGCCCACCTACCGCTACCACCGCCTGCCCCTGCCCGCCGACGGCGCCCCGCTGGAGGAGCACTTCGATGCCTTCATCCGCTTCCTCAGGGTGAGACGAGGGAAAGCGCCGGCCCCGTGGGGATTTGGGGTGGTGGGGTTTGCAGGCAGGGTGCTGGGGGTGCTCATGGTAGCTCCATGCTCGTTGTTGCCGTCGTTACACCACCGCCCGTGGGCCCGCACCATCCCTCTCCTCCTCCTTTCCTCCTAGGAGAGCCCCGGCCTCCTGCTGCGGGACCCTGGCAGACCCCCCCCGGCGCTGCTCTTCAGCTGCCAGACCGGCGTGGGCAGGACCAACCTGGCCATGGCCATGGGCACCCTCGTCCTCCTCCACCACCGGGGAGCCACGCAGAAGCCCGAGTAAGCAGGGACCGTCCCCGGGGCCATGGGGTGACCCTGGTGGGCGTGGGTTTGATGCCCCCCTTTCTTTAATTTTCCCTCCCGTCCCCGCGGGCAGCCCTCAGCCGCCGGCCAAAACGTCGCCGAGGGCCAGGTTTCGGGTGATCCAGAGCTTCATCGAGGTGGTCCCCAAAGGGCAGCAGATGGTGGAGGAGGTAAGCGGGGAGCTGCACGGCCCCCGGAGAGCTCGGGGTGGGCAAGGAGGGCTCCGTTGACCAACTCTCCCCCATGCAAGGTGGACACTGCCATTGCCTTCTGCTCAGAGATGCACGACATGAAGGAAGCCATCCACGAGGCCAAGAAGAAGCTGGATGGGATTGGGGAAGACCGCCAGACCCAGGTACCACCGCCCGCGTGGCTTTGGGGGGGTGAGGAGCAACATCCCCCATGCTCAACACTGCGCCACGCCGAGCCCTGGGGTGTCGGCTGGGGGCCCTCGTTAGCGAGCCGTTAATTAGAGGATGGCTCGGCCGCTTGGCAGCAGTAATTTACAGAAATGTTTCTGTGAGCGGATGGGAAGAATGTAAATTGTGGAAATCTGAGACTTCCTGCGCCCTGGAAGCGTCCCAGGGACACGCGAACCTGGGAGGTTGGGGTGCGTTGCGTTTTGTTTTTTTTTTGGGGGGGTTGAGGGCTGTAAAGTTGGGGAAATCTGCTCTTTTTGGGCATTACCATTGCCTCTGGAAGATGCCTTTGGGCCAAAAAATATTATAAAGTATTATTTTGTCGTCTCCGAAACTGGAGAAGCGGCAGGTTGATGTCCAGCATCTCGCTCTTGGCCGGCAGAGGCGGCGCAGACCCCAGGTGCACCTGGCTCATCTTTTAACTTCCCTTCCAGCCTTTTTGGAGGCGAATTTTTCCATCAGGGTGATGAATGAGCTGCTAGAGCCGGAAAACCCAAATTTCCCCCTATCGGTTCCTTTTTTAGGGTGGATTCGGGTCCGTTTGGGGCCGCTCCAGGCGATGGCACGAAGCTGTGTCCGCTCGGCCGCGGGGCCAGGTGTGGGTGCAGCCATGGGGGCACCCGTGGGTGCCCAGGCTGGGTGCTCCGGGGGTGAAAGGTGCCCCGGGTGACCCTCTCCTCGCACCGGGGAGGGCTGCTCCTTGTCCTCCTAGACGGCGGAAAACGAATGGCCGCGGACTGCCGTAAATTAGCCGAGAGGAGTGTTTATTTGAAGTCTGCACGTAGCGAGAGCACGTTTAAACAATGGCCAGGGGCCAGGAAAATGTGCCGGGGGGTGTGTGTGGGGAGGAGAGGCAGAGAGGAAAGGCACGGAGGATTTATCCCACGAAGAACTGCCCCGAGCTGGGTGGAAAAAGTGGAGATTTAGGTCCCGGCGCGGCGGTAGGCGCGATGCAGGGGCTGGGGTGGGATGCTCGGCCGCATCCTGGCGGTACCCTGCTCTCCCCGGTCCAACCCTGGCACGGCTCCGTCCTCCTGGGCTTTGTCTGGAGTTCCCAGAGCAAACGTGCTGCTCTGCCTCCTGATAGATGGCAGCGGGATGGCTTCATCTTGCAGAAACCGCGTCGATAAAGACTCGTGAATCTATGCCGCTGCCTCGGCGACGTAACCGGCTCCACCCGGGCAGCAGGGGAGGATCTCCAGCGGTGCGCCTCCTGAATTGCAGGCTTCCCATCGTGTCTGGGATGGGGTTTTGCTTGCAGGGAAGGAGGACTGGGTGTACGTGGCCCCTGAGGTCGAGGTCGGGTGGTTTCCCAGTTGCAGAAAGTCCCCGGGTTCCCAGCTTGCGTCCCCAGCAGGACACCCAGCAGCCCCTGGGGAAACCCAGCAGCCCGAGCATCTCGGCCGTAGGGGTGTCTGGGGTGGTGTGAGCACCTTGCGTGGATCAGCCCCCCTCCTTTTGGGTTTTGCTCTCTGTCAGCATCTGGACATTGTCTCCCCGGGACAGGCAGGCAGCTCGTGTCCTGTTGGACCCGCTCCCGGCGCGTCCCTGGGTGAAGGGGAAGGCTTTGTTTGATCCGAAATGCAAATTTATGGCTCTAAGCATCACTCGGTGTGGAAAAACTTGAAATGTTTCATTTCAAAACTAAACAAAAAAAAGCAGCAAAAACTATTCCAGATAGGGTTCTGTAGGTTTTTCACCCCTCTCCTCCTTTGGAAGCAGTTTCTTTCCAAGCAAACAACTTGGTGAAGTTAGTGTAAACACGCAAAAAAAAAAAAGAAAAAACACAACAAAACCACCATGAAACCTTCTCAGGGATTCCAGTGGGATTTCTGTCTCCTTCTCCCCCAAAATGACTGTTTTAAAATGCCTTGGGCCAGCTTGCCTGCTGCTCTTCCGTGCCAGCTCGTGGTGCTCTCCTGCCCTGCGTGCTCCAGGAGAAGGGGCTCCTGCCCCAGCTCCGTGCTGGCCGTGACGAGTGCCACCCGCACTTGCTTCCAGGGGGGCAGCACCAAAGAACGCTTCCTCCAGAGGGTCCAGCAGAGCCTCGAGCGCTATTTCTACCTGCTTGCTTTCAACTACTACCTTCACGAGCAGGTAAGGGCCCCCCCGCCTTCGTCGCCGGGTGGCGGGGCCACCTCCGAGCTGCCGCGGCCGGGGGGTTTTGGAAGCGCACGGAGGCGGAGAGGTGCCGGGCAGGGGGAGCGAGCCCAGGCTGACGGCGCGCCCCCCCGGCCCCCCGCCGGCAGTACCCCCTGGGCTTTGCCCTCAGCTTCAGCAGGTGGATGTGCCGGCACCCCGAGCTGTACCGGCTGCAGGCGGACATCGGCTCCTCCGAGCTCGCCGTCCCAGGGGACCTCCTGGCCAAGGGTGCGCGGGTGCTGGTGAGTACCCGTCCTGGTGCCCGACCTCGGATTGGTTTGGCGGGGTGGGAGGAGCAGGGTTGCTCCGTGGCAGGGCAGGGGGGGAGTTTTGGGGGTCTCCAGGTCCCCAGGTGAGGATGGGACGCCCAGCCCTGTCCGTCCCGCTGCAGGTGGCGGACGAGCGCTTCTGCCCGGACGTGCTGAGCACCATCAAGGAGATGAGCGTGGCCAACTTCCGACGGGTGCCCAAGATGCCCGTCTACGGGACGGCGCAGCCCAGCTCCAAGGTGAGGGGCACGCACCCCGCACGGGGCAGGGCCACCCCTCCGGGTGCCGTCCCCTCACCTCGGCCACCCCTCGCCCTAGACCCTCGGGAGCGTCCTGCGGTACCTGACGGACGCCAAGAGGAAGCACTCGCGCATCTTGTGGGTCAACCTGCGGGAGGAGGTGGTGCTGGAGGGCAACGAGCAGGTCTACACGCTCAGGGAGCCGGGGAGCCTCGACGAGCTCGTCCCCGTGCCCGCCTCCACGCCCGAGCAGCTGGAGGTGAGCCTGGGGTTTTGGGGTGCCTCATCCCGCCTCGGGCAGGAGGGACGATGGACAAGGGTTGCACCAGGGGGAGCATGGAGGATGCTCCCCAGCACCGATCCTGGCCGGTGCTGCTGATCTTCTCCTTGTCTCTGTCATGCCTTTCCTCTTCTTTGCGCTTCTAAACTTTGCCCTCTGGCCCATTTGAGCTAAATTTGACCTCGTTTTCCATTCTTGCGAGCTTTTTTTTTGCAGATAAATAGCTGGATGTGGGACAGAGGCGTAGGTCGTGTTCCCGCTGAGGGAAAGGCATCTCCCCCTCTGCGGAGCCCTCATGAGGGATGTGCACAGGGAAACCGGGCTTTGTTAGTCCCTCAGCCCTCACAGCTCCTTTTTTGGGGCTTTTTGGGGGCTTTTTTTTGGGGCAGGGGGCAGGGGGCAGAGCTCCTCACCCTGGAGGAGCTCTGCAGGGTCCAGGAGGATTGCGGTGCCCACGGTCCCTGGGCAGAAGTGGTGGCCAGGACCTGGCATGTGGGTCTGCGTTGGCTGCAGGGTGGTTGAGAGGGGATTAAAAAAAATAAAAATAAAATCAGGGGATGAGGTGGACGAGGAGCGGGTCTGATGTTGTGAAGGCTAGGGTCCCTCCGTCCTCTGCAGAAGCTCGAGTCCGCGCTGAAGGGCGACCTGCTGAAGTCGCAGCAGTGGCTGGAGGTCTACCTGGAGGCGGAGAAGCAGAAGAAGATGTTCAAGAGCTGCCTGACCACGCAGGAGATCTTCAACCAGCACAAGAGCACCTGCCCGGGCCTGACCTACCGGCGCATCCCCATCCCCGACTTCTGCGCTCCCAAGGAGCAGGTACCGGCCGTGTCACCTCGTCCCCCAGCCTGGGCGGGCGGGGGGGCAGCACCCTCCCTAAATCCTGGCTTTGCCCTCGGCAGGACTTTGACCGGCTGCTGGAGGCGATGAAGACCACCCTGGCCGAGGACTCGCGGGCAGCCTTCGTCTTCAACTGCGCCAGCGGCCGGGGCCGGACCACCACGGCCATGGTCATCGCCGTCCTGGCGCTGTGGCACTGCGCTGTGGGTACCGGCTGCAGGGGGGCTGGGGGGGCTGGGCCCGCGCGCACCTAACGCCCCGTCCCTCCCTGCCCCGCCACAGGGCGTCCCCGAGGCCAGCGAGGACGAGATCGTGAGCGTGCCCGACGCCAAGTACACCAAGGGGGAGTTCGAGGTGAGTCCTGCGGCCGGCCTGGCCGCACGCTGTAGGGTTCCCTGAGCCCTGCAGGACGCGCCAGCCCTCCTTGCCTGGAGGGAGTAGGTCCCCCCCTGGGGCGGGAGGTGAGCATGGGCACGGGGAGGTTGGGTTGGGGGCTCCAGGTGAAGCCCCTTTTGCTTTGTCCCCACTCGAGGTCGTGATGAAGGTGGTCCAGCTCCTGCCCGACGGCCACCGGATGAAGAAGGAGGTGGACATGGCCCTGGACACGGTCAGCGAGACCATGACGCCCATGCACTACCACCTCCGAGAAATCATCATCTGCACCTACCGGCAGGTGAGCAGCACCTCCGGGCCCCTTTCCATCTGGGGGACCCCAGGGAGGACGGCTGGATCCCGGAGCGGGGCAGATTCTCCGGCTGCAGCTGTGGGATTTGTCACGAGAAGGGCGCTGGGGCTCCGTCAGCGGTGGCTTTTGGGTTCCTCCCCGGCTTTCCCCAGCGCTGTGGGATGACCCAGCACAGCCCGACGGCTCCGGCGCGCTCTCGGCGCCCACCACAGCTGGTTTAGGGGGGCTGAAGGGAAAGCAGGGAGTTAAGGTGCTGGGGCTTTTTTCACCCTTTGGGGTCCCTTCCCCAAGGTGACGGGGTCGTGGTGCTCCGGCACCCCGTGCATCCCGGCGCCGCAGCCGGCAGAGGGCAGGGCCGCTCCGTCCCCTTCTCCTCCCATCCCCGCTGGCTCCTCCGGCTCCGGCGCGGAGCTGCTCCCGTTTATGAGCAGCATTTATTTTTCGGAAGACGCCTGCCAGTTCCCGCGACCTCCCTGCCCCTCTCGCCGGTGCTTGGCAGCGAGGAGCAGCGCAGGGGTGTTCCTGGGCCGCATCCTGTTTCCCGGCCAGCTGCGTCCAGCCCGGCCTGATGGGGAAGGGAGATAAGCAGGGAGCCATCCGCTGCCCTGCTCCCCCGCCGTAGGAAGAGCCTTTTATCGCCACCTTGAAGAGGGCATGTGCAAGTGCTTGCTTTTTTTTTTTTTTTTCCTTTTTCCCCCCCCCCCCCAAAAGTGAGCCCGGGATGGGCCGGCTCCGTGGGGACATCTCTGCTCTGGCTGGCAGATGCAAGCTGGAAGAAGTGGATGTGCTTCCAGGCACCCCAAACCCCCTTCTGGGCTTTGCAGAACGGCTTTGGGTTGCATCCTGCTCTTTGTTTCGCTCTCGGGCGGGTGGGAGCAGCTTTCAGAGCCTTGCAGGGGATGCTCCGCAGGGTTAGGACGATCGGGAGGGAAGGAAAATGTGCGGTGCTCGGCTCGGATTCCTCCCTAGCCCTTCCCATCCCAACCCAGGAGGAAAAAATAGGTTGATGCATTCCTTCCGCTGCCGGAAGATGTGTTGTTTGGGGAGGTTTCCTCGGCAGGAGCCGACAGCAGCGAGCTGCCTGCTTCCTCCCAGCCTGGCTGCTGCAGAGCTGCCCTGGGTTTGCTGCAGCGTTTCTTGGGATAAACGCTACAAGGATAACAGTCTTCGTTAGGTTCCTTGGTTTACTGGTCATTTCTGCCGGGCCACGTTGCTCTGATGCTGGCCGTGGTCTTTAACCCAGTTGCGTCCTCTCCATCTCCCCCTTCTGGGCTTCGAGCAGGGTCAGAAACGCTCAGAGAAGCCACATCAGGATCCACTCGCCCCAAATATTGGCGTGTACACGCAGAGGAGATGTCTTTTCCCAGGGCAGACCTGATCTCACCGTCCTGCCATGAACAGGGCTGTGAAGTTGGGGAAAAAAAACAAAACTAAATGTAAGCCGGAGCAGTTTGCTCTGCTCCCGCCTGGAGAGGGGCAGGATGCTGGGCACGGGCATAGGAACGCCTCCTCTATTTTTGAGGGCTGTGGGGTAAAAGGGGAAGCTTTTCGTGTTGCTGGAAGCCACAGCCCGATGAGAGCTTAGGCTGCTGAGCTTCTTTTCGTCCTTGCGCTTCCAGGGGCGGTCGGGCAAGGATGAGCAGGAGCGGCGGCTGCTGCGGCTGAGGAGCTTGCAGTACCTGGAGCGCTACATCTACCTGATCCTCTTCAACGCCTACCTGCACCTGGAGAAGAAGGACTCCTGGCAGCGGCCCTTCAGCCTCTGGATGCGCGAGGTAGGGCTTTTGTGCGGACCAGAGTTTGGTGTGACGGGGAGGTGTCTCCGTTCTCAGCCATGATTCTGCACGTGCCATCGTCATGCACGTGCAACGGGTGCTGGACCCAGCCCACTGTCACCTCTCATCGCAGCCCGAAACACCAGCTCTGAGCACTCCCAGGGCTGGGAAAGCTCTGGTTGCAACACAGCGTCCTAAACAAGCTGTTTATTAACCTACCTGGATGGAGACACATCGGGTTTTAGGAAAACGCTGCACCTCGGCGAGCTGGGAGAGCCTTGTGCCTTGCCCCTAATTTGTGCTGGGAAATATTCCTGGTGCCAGGTCCTCCTCCTAGCCCAGGTCCAGGAGGTTGTATCCTGTATGTTTGCATGGGGACAACCTTACAAAGCACCCCATATTTCATTTTTTATCACGTTTTGATGTGCAAAACGCACTGTGATGCTCCTTGTCCCTCCTCTTGCTCCAGCTCCTTGACCCCAGCCTCGCTCCTCAAGGCACACCTCGCTGGAGGAGGGGGAAGACCTCAAATCCAAGAAATCCCCACCAGCCGCATTGTTCTGGAAGAAATTCCGCTCTTTTCCTCATCCTGGGCTTAAACCTGCCTCCTCTGCCCCTGTTTTCAGGGAGGAGGTGCGCCCCACCACGCATCAAAGGAGCCTTTGGCTCCACGCGGTGCTCCAGCACAAGCTTTGCATTTTCAGTTCTTTTTCCAAAAAAAAACAACCAACCATCAACAAGGCGACATTGTAACTTCTTTTCCGGAAGGGTGCCAAAGCTAACAAACCATAAAGCAGCTTATAAAACCAGGCAGCAGCTGGAGGGAAGCTCGGGGAGGGGTCGGTGCCACGCAGGCGGTGGTCCATGCTTCCCCCCGGCTCGGGGTCGCGCGCGGGGACGCAGCGGCCGCTGCTCCCCGTCCTCCTTCTGGGGCTGGAGGACGGGTGGAGGGGGCAAAACCGCCTCAGCCTCTCTGCTCTGCTTCCAGGTGGCGGCCGTGGCCGGTGTCTACGAGGTGCTGGACCGGCTGGGCTTCCCCGAGCTGGAGGGGCCGGAGGACGAGGAGCCGCTGCGGAGGCTGCGCGGGCGCTGGCGGGCGCAGAGCCACGGGGACGTGGTGTAGGGGGACGGAGAGGGATGCTGCCTTCAGGAAAATAGACTGTTCCCCCTCCCCCCCCAAAAAATAAAATAAAATAAAATAAAAAATGATAGGGAGAGGGAGGGAGGGGATAGCCCCGAAGCTACTACCTGCAGGAGAAGAATTGAGGGGGTTCTCCACGACGCAATAAAAGTGTTGTAAATTAAACAAAAAGCTGTCGGACAGGTGCTTAATAGTGAGCATGGCGTGGGTGTGTGTGGTTGTAGACACACCGATATGTATTTATGTACACACCCACGGATGGGTTTGTGTACGCACGGACCCAAGCCCTTGTACCCTGGTATATATGGCTAGGTGTACACACAGACCCAAACCTTTGCAGCCTGGGTTGGGACTCACGGTCCTTGCACATCCGGGGGTGTTTAGTTTTCGGGTGGATTTGCTTGTTCTTCCTGGTTTTCCGCTGTGGATGGGGCTGGGGTTTGGCGGTGAGAAGGCAGGGGGTGAGTGGGAGCCTTGCCTCTGAGCATCGGCTTGGTGGAAAATACATCTGGAGCATGCTTACAGGCATCATCAAGGCTGCGAGATTTATTTTTAATTAGATGATTAGATGCAAAACGGAGTTAATGAAGAAAGGGTGCTCAGTCGGGCACCCCTTCCCTGCAGGCAGGGCTCTGGGGAGGGCAGGAGCGGGACGGGACGGGACGACAGGGCCGGATGCGGGGTACCAGAGCAGCAGCACACACTCCCTCTGCCCCAGCAGCCACTTTCATCCGCTGCCAGCGGCAGGAGGTGCAGACAGCAGAAATTAAAAAGCAGAGGGTGGAAAAAAATAATTTAAAAATAGCAAGAGGTTTTATTTATTTATTTTTTTTTTAAAGCGTTGGCATGGTTCCTGCTGCAGTGTGAGAGCCCCACTTCCCCAAAGGCTCCCTCGATGGTGTTTTATTTCTGACTTCACCGGGTGTTTTGGTTTTCCTTTTTCTTTTTAAATGCAGAAATATTTTGTCCCAGCTGGGTGTTTCTGTTCATCTTTTAGCGATGGGAATGGGCTCACAGGGAATAAGGGGACGCGCTGGGCGGCTGCACCTTCTCCTGCCCCTTTGCCCCCCCGAAAACCCTGCCTAATAACCAGCGGAGAGGCTGAGCAGGGGCTTAATTAGGCAGGTTTTTAATTGCTTCGGAACCCCAGCCCTTTAATCTGGGTAATGAAGGCTGGAGATTTGCATCACCTGCACCGGGGGGCTCAAAGGCTTCTTTCTGCTTTCCCACCTTCGGAACAAGCGATTTCGAGCAGAAACAATTGACTGGAAGGAAAAGGCCGAGGGGGGTATGAATGAGCGTGGATGTGAAAAAATGAGTGTTTGTTCCCTATTTATCTGGGGGTGGGAACATTGCTGGTGAAATAAAGCCCTAAAGATGTTGGGCAGCTGGGAAGGTGAGCTGACCCAGGGCACCGGCGAGGAGCGCAAAAAAACGGGAGGGAAATTGTGCTTCGAGGTGTGCCCTCCCCGGGATGCACGCGTGGGCCGGGGTGGGGCATGGAAACTTGGAGGAAAACGCCCCAATTCCGCCCGTGGAAAAAAGAAAAAAGAAAAAAAAAAAGCTATTTGTGTCGCTGAACGTGGCCTTTGTGGGGCTGGGGGAGGCGGAGGTGGGCCCCCGTGCTTTGAAAAGGCGACCGCAGCCTCCTTCACGAGCAGAGCAAGCGAGCCCTCGGCCCCTGCCAGGGAAAATAGGTACACGCAGATGTTGCTGCGCTAGGGAATTTGCTTGCTCATGTGTGCTGCTCCTTGCTGAGCTGCTGTTCCCGTACTTTTTGTTATTAATATTTGTTGGTATCGTTGTTCCCGTCCCAAAGGCGTAATTAAAAGGAGGACGCCTGCCTGTAATGAGTTATGATGAAGTTATAACTGTTGGCGGGGCTAAGTGCTCCTTCCTGGCCACGGGAGGTAAACGTGTGTTTATTATTTTTCCCGTTTTCTTTAATTTGGTCTCTTTTTTTCATTTCGCTTCTCCTGTAAAGGAAAGTTGCTTTCTTCAGGCTCCACTCGCGCCGTCTTCATCCGTTCATACCCAGCTGTGCCTCCATAGAAACAAAAGATCTGTCAGAAAATAGATAAATTGATAAATTCTCCGCTTAAGGGGGAGAAAGGGAGCAAGGACCCTTCCTTCCCCCCCACCATGAACCTCCCCTTAAATAAAGTAGCCTGGGGAAAGGGGCTTTGACCAGCAAAGCTGCATCATCCATGGGCCGGACCTCTCACTTGGTCCTTCATCGCACATCGATGGGGGCAGGGGGTCCCCCTCAGTTTTGTCAAATCGATTCTTATTTTTATTTTTATTTATTTCAGTGTTGGAGAAGCGGCCCTGACCCAGCAGCTCCCTTGGAGGTTCCCGTGTTTTCCTTTCCGCGCCGCGCAGGGAGGCTGTTGGACCTCGGCACGGCGAGCGCATCTGTGTTTCATTTTCCAGCGAAAGAATAGCAATTAAGATGCTTCTGCAGAGCCAGGGCTCGGAAAACTAAAAATAAATGCCATGCACGAGCAGCCCCAGACTGCATCCATTAAAAGGAGAGACTGCAAAAGTCAAAAGCTGGGGGCATCGCACAGACCGCGGGCTTGAAAAGGCTTTTCCTCGCTGTTTCCTTGCATATTGGGGGCAGAAAAGCTGTTTTCTGGCCCCTGTGCGAATGAAAAATTGATTTTTCCCAGGTTGAGATGGAAGATTGGAAGCGGCGAGGCGGCTCTGTGGGACTCGCTGGCGAGCTGGCAGCGGCCGTGCCAGAACGATAAGTGGCTGTGAGGATGAGCGAGGCCCCGGGGGGACGGGAAGTGCTCAGTGGCTGGCCTGAAGGCGAGGGAAAAAAAAGCCACAGATTTGGGTTTTACACACCAGTAAGTTTCACTTTAGCGGGAGGATGATTAAAAATGAATAATGCGGTCGGCGCGTATAAAGGAGAAGGCGTATCCTCAGGGAGGCTGCGCGAAGCTAGCCTGGCTCATCGCGTTGATGTATTGGGTTCTTTTGTGTTTATTTAGGAAATTAGCCTGTTAACCTGTTTGTGGATAAATACCTCCCCGTGCATCTTGGTGCGGAGCCCATCACCCTGGTGTCAGGCCTGGGATGGGCACCGTATCTCCCACAGCTCCTCCCCATCCCCGCCGCCCCGTGTTTCCATCGGGGTCGCAGCCTTCGAGCATCCCCCTAAAACATTTTGGGTGCAGGCGCTCGCCGCAGGCGTCTCTCTCCAAACCGTGCTTTCTCGGCCGGAGCGGCGGTTCCTAGAAGGAGAGCAACTTTTTCCCTTCTCCTTTTCCACCAGGGTCTGGAAGCCGCCCAGGGCTGTTGGTATAAATCTCCCTGACCTTGTTTCCCATCTCCAGGCTCGCAGCTCGGCTCCCCTGGCACTGGAAGGGCTCGTGGTCGGGTTGGACAACCACATCTTGTGGCAGATGTCCGTGCCTATAAGCTGGATTGGTTTGAAGGGCCCCTTCCAACCCTAACCATCCCATGGAGCCCATGTGAAAAGCTAGCATGGAAAACCAAAAAAGAAACTTGTCCCAGGGGCTCGTGGAGGCTGCCTCCAGCTTTGGAGGTCTTTAAGCAGGGATTAGAGAGGGATTCGGTAGGAATGGTCTCCGGACAACGTGCCTGCCTCCACAAGCAGGGCTCATGCTTCTCAGCAGCCATCCTTGGTGGGCGCGGAGCCTCCGGGACCCTCCTGGGAGGCCTTGACCACACCTGGAAGAGCCGGAGCGGAGGCTGAAGCCCCCCCCCGGGACGGGGATCGACCCGTCTGTCCCAAGGGCTTGCAGATTTGTTCCTGCCTTGCATTGTGGCGTGGTGGGATTTAGGGAAAGGTGACTTCGCAGCCCCCCCAGGAAGGCTTCTTCCTGCACCATGGGTGTGACAAAAGCAGAGCAGGGTGCCCGAAGCCGCCTCCCTGCTTGGGAGGCCCTTGGGGGTCTCTCAGTCCTGCCCCGAGTGGCTCTGCTCGCGGGCCCCACGCTGCTGGGCCTGCCCGCGGAGGCCGGGGCCGCGTTCCCCCCGCGCGCGCCTTCTGCCACCGATGCTGCAGCAGTAAATATTTTGTTTTAATCTAATCGCGGCCCGGCATGTCTGAGGGATGAGGTCATGCTCGCTCACCGAGCCTGCTGGCAGCGGCCCTTTATTTTGGGGAGCTGGGGGGGGTGGGAACCCGAGGCTCTCCGGGGGGGGAGGAAACCCCTCCATCCCCAGCCCTGTCGGCCTGCCAGCACCGTTAATTTATTAGTGACAATCAGAGGCTGCAAATCTCAATTTCCCCCAAAAGGTACCGCAGGAATTCGGGAAGAGAGATGCCTTCACGGGTCTTGCTCTCACTGAGCTATGGGACCAGGACCCTAAATCCTTTCTTGGAGGGGTTGCACCTGGGCTTTGGGTGAACTCTTCGTGTTTTGGGACCCCAGACACCCTCTGTCCTTGCCCAGAGGCACCCCAAAACCCAAGCGGCCACCGCGGCACCTCCTGTGGCACGTCTGTTGGCCAAGGCAGAGGGAAGGGGCCACGAAGGACCCAGCGGGATGCTCACCTGCACCCTCGGGGCACGGCCCCAGCTCGGGGGGCTTGGGGCAGCGAGGGGGGCTCCGGGCATCCCTGGTGCCACTGCCCTTGTGGGGGCTGGTGTGGGGCTGGGAGGTCGGGCCGGGGCAGTTTCTCCCCCAGAACACACCCCAGATACTTTTATGGCATTTTGGGGGCATTTTCATCCCTCTTTTTTTTTTTTTTTTTTTTTTTTTGCTACGTTTTTACTATTTTGTTTTATTTCTTGTTTTTGCTTAATTTTTTGCTCTGTTTATTTTGCTGATTGTTTCCTTTTTTTTTTCTTTTTCCTTTTTGTTTGTTGATTTTTTGGGTGTTTTTTTTTTTTTCTCTTTATTTTGCTTTATTTTCTATTTTTTCTTTTTTTCTTTTTGCTCTTTTTCCTTTTTCTTGACTTTTTTTTTTTTTTCGTTTTGCTTATTTGCTTTTTTTTTTTTTCTTTCTTTCTGGTTTCCTTTTTTCCTTTTTTTTGCCCCTCCTTTTCTTCTTTTTGCTTCTTTTTTTTTGCTTCTTTTTTTTTTTTTTGCTCCACTTTTCCACGCTTTTTAAAATTTTGCTTCGCTTTCTTTTTGCTCCGCTTTTTCACGCTTCGCTTTTCTTTCGCGTCACCTCACTTTTTTTTCTTGCCTTTTTTTTTTTTTTTTTTTTTTTCTACTTTTTTTCGCTTCCTTCTCCCCCTTCCCCTCCCTCCTTTCCCCCCCTCCTCTCCCCCCCCTTTACCTCGCCCCTCTGCCCACCCCTTCCCCAGGCCCCACCCCCGCGCTTCCCCGCTGCTCGCACGGCCGCGGGCGCGCAGCGCGGCGCCGCCCGTCCCCGTTCCCGTCCCTGTTCCCGTCCCCGTTCCCCTTCCCGTTCCCATTCCCGTTCCCCGGAGGCCCCGGGCGGCCCCGGGCGGCGGCGGCGGCGGCGGGGGCGGCGCGGGGGGAGGCGGGCACCGTTCCCCGCCCGCCCCGCATCCCGCCCGCCCCGCAGCCGCCGGCCCCCGATGGATTATCTGCGGCTGGTGCTCTCCTGCCTCGTCCCCCTGCACGGCTGCTTGGCCGCCGCCGGTGCCCCAGGTAGAGCCGGGGGGGGGGGCTGGGGAGGGGGCTTCGGAGGCGGGGGGGCGACCGCCGGGTCCTGCCCACCTGGGGAAGGGGCAAGGAGGTGGGTAGGGGGGCTGGGTTGGCAGCGGAGAGGGTGGGAGCGGAGGGATGCGGTGGGGTTTGCGCTTGGGTGCTCCCCAAGAGCCCTCTATCCATCCAACCATCCATCTGTCCATCCGTCTATCCACCTATCCATCCATCCATCCGTCCATCCGTCTGTCCCCACAGAGCTCCTGCTGTCCGGCAAGCTGAGCGAGTATGGCGTGATCGTGCCCTTCAGTGCCGATTGCCGGGGCCGCTTCCTCTCGCACGTGGTGTCCGGCGGTGCGGCGGTGGCGAGGGCGGCCGAAGCCACCTGCCCCCCGTCCCCGTCCCGCCGCCGCGTGCCCCGCGACGCCCTGCATGGGTCCCCGCGGCGTGGCGGGGCCGCCGGCCGCTCGCTCTACTTCAACGTCACCGTCTTTGGCAAGGAGCTGCACCTCCGCCTGAGGCCCAACCTGCGCCTCGTGCCGCCGGGCGCCGTGGCCGAGTGGCAGGAGGATTTCGGGGTGCTCTTCCGAGAGCCTCTGCGGCACCGCTGCCTCTTCACCGGGGACGTCACCGGCATGCCCGGCGCCGCCGTGGCCATCAGTAACTGCGATGGGCTGGTAAGCTCGAGGCTGGCGGGTTGGGTCGCTCGAGGCGAGGATCTCAAGGTTTGGGGTTTGGAGATGCTGCGCCGAAATGTTGGGTACCACCGCGGGGAGCTGGGCGATGCTGACTCGTCCCCACTCACCCCGTGCTGGCTTTGGGGGCTCTTATGCACATGTCCTGCTTCTTAACCGAGGTGGGGTGAGCTCCTGCTTCCTCCGAGCATCTTTTTGGGGAGCACCTTGGTGTTTTTGGCTGTAGCTCATAGGTTCAGAGCTTTCAGGACAGCAGGGTGAGCATGATCCAGCAACGCTGTGAGGCTGTGTTCCCTCTTCATCCCCAGTCTCCAACCTGCCCGTGGGGTTCCTATTTTTGATGCGCCTTAAAAACTTGTCCTTATTTTTTTTATACCCTGAATCACTGCTCTTCAAACTTCCTTTGAGCCAATTTAGCCCAATTCAACCCTCATTTTCCATGACAGTGCTTGCTATTTTCTCCCGGTATTGCTTCCCAGGTTACTATTTGGTTGCACTAAACTTATTTCACTCCCCCCCCTTCTTTTTTTATTGTTTTATTCTGGCAGTTCCTCAGCTGTTTTTGGCTGCTAGCACAAACAATTTGGCATTCCTTTCTTTTTATACAGCGCGTGGTGTTACTATACAAGCAGAAATGATAGAGCAGCAGGGCTAGAAATAAATATTTCGCATACATCCAGCAGTTTATTTTTTTTTGCCAGCAATTTTAGCTCATCATCCACAATTTTGGAAGCTTCTCCTTTGAGTCTGACGAGGCTGGGAAATTGCAGAAAATTCTCCGTGACCCAGATCTTGCTGGGGCTGGTGAATTTGGACACACTTGAAAGCTTTGGAGATATTTCCTATGACTCCGGCAAGCAACCAGTAGCGCTGCCTCTGCTTTGGGAATTGGTTTCATAATGCGGGATGCATGCAAATGTAATTCCCGGTGGCATGGCGAGTGAGGGGGATCTGGGGGTTGCGTCCACCTCGAGCATCTTTTGCTTCTCCAGTCTCGGGATGGCGTGCGTGGGAGGCGCGGGACCGCTCTGTTCTGGCTGGGCAGAGTGCTCTGGGACACTGCAAATGTGTACACGGAGAGATTATGTTGTGTATAAACAGACACTGAGATTATAAATAATGAGGGAAAAAAAAAACATTTCTTGAAAAAGACAGTGCAAATTAAGCCTTCCCTAAATCCACATTTAGCCATGTAATGACCTGATTTTTTATTTTTTTTTGGAGATGCCAAGCCCATGGCACCTTCCCTGCCTGCTGTTTGCTGCAGGCACCCACGCGTGCAAATCTGCCTTTTTCCTGCGAGCAGGGTGGGAAGGTGCAGTCCTCCAAAACACGGTTTCAGAGCTGATCCAAGCCACCGAATTCCTAAACGCTAAAGCAGCGCTCGGCAGAAAATCTCCCCCAGCAGACGCATCTCGCTGCAGGCAACCCGGCTTTCCTCTAGCAGCGTGTGGCCGAACTCGAGCTGGGGCTGCCGAGGGGAGAAGAATTCAGGGGAGAAGAATTTCAGGGGGAGAAGAATTCGGAGCAACCGGGGTTGTGCTGTTGGCAGCGGGGCGCCTGCCAGCTTTGTGTTTCCTCTGCCCTTGGTTGTGCATCTCGCATCCTTTGCTGGGGAAAAGGGCAAAGAATTGTTTCGGGTTATTTTCTACGGGCACCGTGCTTGTGCTTTGCTCCCCGCAGTCATTCATAATGAACCAAAGCTACAAACCCTACAAATAGTGTTTTCTGACCCCATTTCCCTGGGATGGGGAGGAAGCAGGAGCTATCAGGAGCAGCATGTGGTGGAGGAAGACTCCGTCCCCACTGCCGTGCCCCTGCCCAAAGCCCCTCTCCCCGTGTGACCCCTGGATGCAAAGGCTGGGGAGCATGGTGTGCCTTTATGCAGTGCCGTTTTCTGGGACTTTTTGTCCAAATTAAGTGTGAAGCGCATAGGAAAAATCCATATGCACGTCTCTGCTCCCCCCTCTCCACGCTGTTTGCTTCTCTGGCTGAGCGCAGCGGGGTTTATTAATTTTTCCACGGTTTGGCTGCGGGGAGGCGTCAGAATTTCCTGAGGTCCCGGGGGAGTTTTTACCCCGTGGGGACAGGGAGGAGCTGCTGGGGGGCATCCCCGTGGCTCGGTGGGTGCTTGGGGGTGCCGGTGGCACGAGGCCAGCTCCTTTCTGCCATCGCTGGAAAAAAAGCCTTCATCCTCCCCAAGCTGGCAGAGGTGACTTTGCCGGGTTTTCTTCCAAAAAATATATATATATATTTTTCCCTTTTCCCTGGTAGAACTGACTTCGAAGGGGCCTTCCCGAGAGCCACGTCCAGCGGCCGGCATCTCCTGTGGGAAACGGGGGCAGCGTTGGGGTGGCAGAAGTGCCTCTGCAGCCCGCGTGTGCAGCGATGCGCCAGCTGGAAGCGCGGGGAGCTGGCGCCCGTCGGTGGGAAATGGTCGGCGCGCTCAGGCGTGCGGAATCCGAGCGTGTTTGCGATGCTTGGGGCGGCTGCCCGGGGCTCTGCCCTCCGAGCTGCCGGGTTGTCGTGTGAAGGAGCGGGCGCCTGCCTCCGTTTGGGGGATGACACACGGTGGCGGCTCGTGGTGGTGGAAAGGGGGATGGGGTGGGTCTGAAATTCGGTGTAAAAAAAAAAACACTTTTTGTTGTTCTCGTCCTCGGCGGTAGCGACGTCGGGCAGGTGTATGCCTGAAAATGAAATCAGGTTGTCCGCGGTGAGAGCTTCCCCTTTTATATCTGTGGGGAACGGGTGCTATAAAACCCCACGCCCAAAACCTGAGGGGCTGCAGGCAGCAAGGAGAAGCGCGAAGATAGCCGAGATGCTGCATTTCTTTGACAGGTGATGTGTAATTTCAGGTTTTGGGGGGTAAAACTGAATTTTTAAAGCCTCTGCCTAACTGTTGCTGGACCTGGCTTGCGGGCTGGCTCCCCTTGGGTCTGTCTCGTCTTGACTGGTGCTCCTGGTTGAACCTGAGATGTTGGTCCCTGTCCACAGGGGGTGGTGGGGTGGGCTCTGGTCACGTCCTCCTTGGTGGCCTGGGGTCCCCCCTTGTCCCCGGGGGCAGCCGGCCTGGACGCGTGGCGGGTGCGTGTGTCAGGCGCGTTGGGCCCGGCACGGCCGAGCGTGGTGAAATTCCTCGAGAAGGAGGAAAAAAATACCCAAACCTGCTTTCCAGAGGAGTTCAGCAGCTAATAAAACTGAAGTGGAGCAGGAAATTTGACGAAGCGTGCCGGAGCCAGGTTGGCTGATGCCGCGGCGAGTGCGGGGACACAGGGGGGACCGGGTGGCCCAGGCAGGCCCTGCTGCTGGCAGAGCCCAGCCCCGCGCTGGGCCGTGCAGCACGTCTCCGTATCTTTATTTGATGAAAAGAGCTGTGCCAATAGCCTTGATGAGTACTCCAGTAGGTAGATGCGGTGGGAGGCTTTGCTCTAGGAACACATCCATACGTCCTGCTGCGCTTTCCAGGCAGGGGTTCAACGGCAGGCAGCGCTGGAGACGCAACCAGGCGCCTGTGCGATGGGTGCCAGCAAATGCAGCGCCCATGGCCCCGTCCCACCTTGTCCTCAGCCGAAAACCATCGGGCTGGAGGTGCTGCCTGCGCCACGGAGCGCTCGGGCTGGCGGCCAGGCAGGTTTTGTGGGAGCTTGGCGTTAATTAGGAGCACTTGGTAGCCAGGACAATGTTTCCAATGGCGTTTGCCATCTCATTCATCTTTCCCTGGTCTGGGAGGTAGTCGGACTCGTAACGCTTTCCAGCTTCTCGGCTGAAGGGATTCCCCTGCGTTCGTTTCCAGACGCTTCCCGGGCAAAGATGAGTATTTATTTTCATTCCTCCCTGCTGCAGTCGCAGTCAGTAGCACCGGCAAAACGGCCACATTCCTCCTGGTGGCATCTGGATGTGGCCTGGGGACGGGGACGTGTGTGGGGAGAGCTGGGTGGGAGCCTGCGACTGCTGGCAGGGAGAAGGAGGCAGAGAAATTCTGGTGGATGAGAAGGGAAGGAGCTTTAGAGCCATAGAAAAGACATAACTCAAAGTGTGGTCAGTTTTTTTTGGTTGGTTTTCCCCTCTTTTTTTTTTTTCCCCATTTATGGAAGAAATTAAGGTTCATCATGTGTGAATCCTGTAATGGATTCTGTCCAGCGCACGCGGTGATTTTTGGCACCCAAAGCTGGTTTGATGCACAGGGCAAGGTGGAGGCACAGGGCATCTTTGTAGGATGGCTCTCCCGAATGTTGCAGTGGTCGAACAAACCTGTTTAGCCCCGAAACAGCAAGCTCACCCCGTGAATCACGGAATCAACATGGTGTAACTTCCCAAATTACTGCTTGTGTCCAACCATGTGGTGAGACAGCTCTGCTGCCGGGAGGAGACGTGGGGTAGCGATGGTTTCTCATGGGCTTTTGACCTTAAACCTGCATGGTGGGGTAGCAGCAGGACATTCTGTTCATTCAGGATGTCCTTTCCCCTTCCTGGCCCTTCACCAGTCTTTTATGAGTATATTGATGTGTATCCATGCATACAAAAAAAAAAAACCCTTTTTCCCCTTTTTTCCTCTGTTTCATCGCTTCGTGCAGGCCGGCCTGATTCGGACGGACAGCACCGAGTTCTTCATCGAGCCGCTGGAGCGGGGCCAGCAGGAGACGGAGGCGCGCGGGAGGGCCCACGTGGTGTACCGCCGCTCGGCCATCCGGCAGGACCTCCGCGCCGAAGGTAGGGCCTGGAGCTCAGCCCCGCCAATTAACCCAGCAATTAGCCTCTGTGCTAACGCTGTTATGAGTAAGTGGACAAAGGTGGTGTTGTCGTCCTTGCTGTCTCTCCTACTGCTCTGGTGCATGGGCTCGCTGTTGCCTTGCTTTCGGTGGAGGTCTGGAGCTTCTCCCACATTTGGTTACAATTGTGGAGATCTTGTGGAGATCTTCAGAAGCTGCCTGGATGTGGTGCTGGGCAGCCTGCTCCAGGTGTCCCTGCTTGAGCGGGGGTTGGACCAGGTGGACCCAGAGGTCCCTTCCCACCTCAGCTGCTCTGAGTCTGTGCTGGTCAAAGAGACGGCTGGGACCAGGTATGAGGGTGGTTGCATCAGCCCCGGGAAGCCAGGACGAGTAGCAGACCTGGGAATTGCAAGCAGAAGGGGTTTCTGCAATTTGCACAAATCCCTGGCCATGCCAGGACGGGGGGTGCTCCAGGAAGGTGCCCTCCAACCACCTTGTTTCTATACTGCGAGGACTTGCCCGTCCCCCAGCATCACGAGCTGCTTTTTGGCTTTGCAACACTTCCACAACTCATTCTGGGGCCAATTTGGGGCTTTTCCAGGCTATGTGAGTCTCTTTAAGTGGAGTGAACCACCGGCAGCATGTGTTCCCCACGTCTTCATGTGCTTGCTGCCCACACCACGAAACTCTCCTCTCCACCACCTCCTCCGGGGCCAGCAAGTCACTTTGTGCCACGTTCAGCCCCAAGATCACTGCAGGGTCCGTGTTGGGTCTCCTCAACTCTCCGTTTTCTCCTTCTGCCCCCTTCTCAGTGCCCGGTGTGCGGGTGGGCGAGCTCCCCAACTCCCTGGAGCTGCTGGAGGAGCGGCTGGGCGAGGCGGAGCGCAAGAGGCGTCACGCCAGGAAGGACGACTACAACATCGAGGTCCTGCTGGCGGTGGACGACTCGGTGGTGCGCTTCCACGGGAAGGAGCACGTCCAGAACTACGTCCTCACCCTCATGAACATAGTAAGGCTTTTCTTTGTGGAGAGGGGGGGTAGGCATTGGGATGGGCTGCAGCGGGGTCCTTGTCCCCGTGGGTGTCCAAGAGACGTGTGGACGTGGCACTAAGGGCTTGGGTGAGTGGTGGGGCTCGGTGGGTTGGGCTGGTGTTGGACTTGGTGGCCCTGAAGGTCCAACTTCTATCACCCTGTGATTGTGTGGCTGAGGTCTCAGCAAGTTCTGGGAAGGAGGACGGTGCCTTCCACTTCTCTGTTTTGAAAGGTCCCCATCTGTTGAGGGGGATTTTTCAGATTTGCAGAAGAAATCTGTGCGCCAGATGGGACCCAGCGAGAAATTCCATCAGAGCCAAGCCCCGTCCTCTCCCAGCTGCTGTCCCCGAAAGGCAGAGGTGCACGAGCGTGGCTGCTCTCCAGGGTTACCTCGCGTGGCTTGCTTGGGGAATGCTGCGCAATAGCAAATGGGGGTGCTCAGAAACTGGGGGGGAGAGAGAAAAAAAAAATCACTTTTTTTTGTACTTTTGACTTTTTTAAGCTTTAGTGTTCTATCCTTTGCCCTCTGCTCTATTTTTATTTTTAGTACCCTTACGCATGGCCATGGGAAGTGTTAGAAAGGTGCAGCCAGCTCAGAAACCACTGAGCTAGGAGGATGCTTTTGCTTTTTTTCTTTTTCTTTTTTTTTTTTTCTTTTTCTCGCCTGCTTGTTTTGGCAGTGTTTCTGCCCTGGCACGCAGACTTGGAGCCGCGCTGCCAGTCGCGGAGGGTAAATTATCCGCACGAGGGGTGAGGATTTGCTGGTTTGCCACCTTTTAAAAGAGGCATGAGCCTGTCTGCCCTGCTGCTAGGGCAACCCCAAGTGTTTTCTTTTTCACGTGGCCAGCCCCAAACGCACGTCAGGAATCGGAGAAGTCGCTGGTTTTAAAAAGCCGATGCCTTCACTGCAACTTGTTAATCTCCAGTGCTTTCCTGCTGCTGGGGCTAGGTACTGCAGATGGGCAGGGCAGTGGGAAAGCCGCTCTCTCCAGGGGTTCTGAAATTCCGGCACCGTATTCCCAAATGCACTTTTGGAACGTTTTTTTTTTTTTCCCCTGTTTTCTCATTAACTCATCCTGCAAGCGGGAGGTGCCCCGGGGTCCCCGGCCTGACCCGGGGCCCTTCCCGCGTTTCGGGTGCCGGAGATGAGCTCATTGCCCTTTCCCATCGGGGGCCGGGCCGAGCGCCTGGGGGCTGCCAGCTTGCATCAAAAGGCCATTTTTCAGCCGCATTTCATGCTTTAGAGGCAGCGCTTTTCAGGGAGGGAATGTGCGGGGTGCCGGCTGCTCAGATAAAGGCAGCGCCGGGGATTTTAGTGAATTAAATAAGGAGGGGATGGCGGGAGGGGAACAACAGGGTAATGCAGAGAGGTGCCTCCCCGAAGTTGGGTTGGGTGGGAGCGGGAATTGCCCCATTAAACCTGGGTGATTTAAAAGCCCAGCCATGGGAAATGTGATTTTTGGGAGCAGAATGTGCCAGCTCCCTTTCTTGTTGGGGTTCCTACAGCTCATCCCGATGCTCTCGAGGCTTGGGGTGGCCCCGTGGAGGGGGGGAAGGCTGAGCCGTGGGCTTGGCGGAGCTTGCACCAAGCGGTGGTGGAGCTGGGAGGTCCTGGGTGGGCTGGGGCTGGCGCGGAGGCTGGAGGTGCCCGACAAAGCACATTTCATTCCAAAACCACAACCTCACTGCAAAGCCACCAGCCTGGCTGGGCAAAACGGGGTCAGACAGCGTGGTCTGGGGCAAATGTTGGGAACCCTCAGTCCTTATAGGGTTTTGTCACCTCCAGGTCCACGCGGCGCACAAAAGTTCCTCTCCCCTGCGGTCTCCGTGGGACCCCTTTGCAGCCAGCGGGGTTTCTCCCACCAGCACAGTTGGGTGCCGGGGCTGTCCCCAGAATTTGGGTAATTTGGGTAAGGGCACGGAGGTGCTCGGTGTTTGCCCATTGTTTCGGGTTACTAAGGAAACCCCATGAGTCAGAGCCGCGTCCAGGCTGCGACTTGTGTGCTCCCTCCGGCGCATCAGGAGGTTCATTGTTTGCAAGTGGAAAAAAAAAAAGTGTTACCGAGACCCCACAGAAGATAGTTTTTGGGGAAACAGCAAGCCTCCAGCTTTATTTTTAACCCGGGGTCACCTAACTACGGCGCTAAATCGGCAGGGATTTTCTTTCCTCCCTGTGGAGCTTGCAAAATAAAATAAAAGCCTGCTCCGCGAGCTGCCTCCTTGCTAGCAGTGTAAGAACAACAACAAATACCTCTGGTGTTGTTCTTACACATGCATGCACTTCCTCCCCTCCCTGCCCCGAATATAGACTGGTGCGTTTGCTGCTCTGGTTTTGGGACAGCGTAGCCTGTTGCGTAGGGGCATGCAGAGGGAAGGAGGGGGATAAGGGGAAGCCGAAGATGACTTGGCCGCTCTGCCCGCGAGATCTGGGATTTTGAAATGTCAGCTATTCTGCTCGTCTGGCAAATTCTTCTCGTGCTCTCGTTTTGTTTGCCTTCCCTCAAGAGCAGGGAAGTCTAGACGGCCGCGGTGCGGTTCGCCGCGGGGAGCGGGTGTCTGCTGTGGGCTCGGGACGGGAGCGACCGCAGGGCGCGGGCACGGGGTCTTCGCTCTCCTCTCCCTTGGCATTGCCCCCTGGGGTCCCAGGGGCCGGCTTTCTTGCCCCGGCACGCAGCTAGGCGGGGCTTTTCAAACATTTTCCTCGCGATTTCTCTGTTCAGTGAAATTGGAGAGCATTCTTTGGCAGCGGACGGCGATGCAGAGGCCGGGCATCTGACGGGCGTTAGATAAGGAGGTCTGTGCACCATCTGTCCCTCCAGCGGCGATCTGCTGAGCGGGGGCTTTCTGCGGGGATTTTCTTCGAAGGCATTGACTTGCTAATGGCATCCGCAGAGGGCAGGGGGACTCGTGCCAATCCCTTCTTCCTCCCGGCTCTGAAATGCTCTTGTGGGGGGGGGGGGATTGCAGGAACAAGCCCTGTCCGCCTCTGTCGGTGGTTAAGCAAACAGAAAGCCTTGGGCAGTCTGCTTCCACGTCTGCTTTCTGAATTATCTGCAAAAGTCTCTGCAGAGCTGGCGTCTGGGGGACGCAGAGCCCTCGGTGCCCTGCTGAGGGGCTGAAAACACCTAGGCAGAGCCCTTCCCTTCAGACAGCAGGCACCCCATATAGCTGCCGCCGGAGCGTGGTGTCGCACTGCTTTTAAAGCTCTGGGGGATTGGCATCCTGGAATAATTCAGCCGCTCGTGTCCTGCTCCCTCGGTGAGCAGCTGGTGAGCTGCTGGTGGTCTTGCTGCTGCCTGCCGTCGCTTCTCCGGCAAGGCTGAAAAGGAAAAGGACCGTAAAGGAAAGATTCATGGTGCTGTGCAGGTGTTGATGAGCTTCATCGTCCACAGCTCCCGAATGCAGGAATTTTTCTGCACCACGTCCCAGAGAAGAGCTTCAGAAAGGATCCTTCCCATCCTCTTTATTCTTCCCAGATGCATTAAAGCACGGCGCTGAGAAGCAGCTTGACTGCCGTGAGCGAAGGATACGTGGTGCACTGTTGCCTTTCCATGCTGGGCAAAAGGCTTTTTCCCCCACAGGTCTTGCAGCCTGTGCACCTGAAGCAACGCACTAGCTTTATCTATTTATTACCTATTTATCTACCAGGGCTTTATCTCTTTATTTTTCTCAGCTGTTTTGCCGCGTCCAAGATGTGGCAGGCTCAGGGCTCGTGGCACCTCTCTGCAAAGCCCAGAGCGGCTCCGCGGCTGTCACGCGGCGGCGTTAATGCTGGCTCTCGATGGGTTTAGGAATGGACTGACTCGGGCTTTCCAACAGAAGCCCGGCCTGTCAATCGTGGCTCTCATAAAGCACTCATGTCGCCTGGAAAATCGCAGGCTCGGATCCGCGCCGCATCTGCGTCAGTTGTCACAGGGCCCTCCGTTTCAAATGTAAGCTTAAAAAAAAAAAATAGAAAAAAGGGAAAAAAAAAAAAAAAGCTGTAAATCTGGCTTATGAACATCACGTTCTAGTCTGTGGAAAGCTGTGGCAGAGCCGAGGGAAGTCATTTTCCCCACATCACTTTTGGGGCGATGGGGCAGGGCGCTATGGGTCCTGCGTTGGGAACAAGGGAAGGTGAGCTCTGAATTTTGAGTTTGAAAAAGGAATGAAAAAAAATCCTTTTTGGGGCTCTTAAAGAGCGGGTGGGGAAAAAGCCACCCTTTCAGACTTTGTTCTCCCTGAAATACAGAAAAGGAAGGCTGTAACTCATGATTTCCTCCGCAAAGCAGCAGATGCTGGTGTATATATGTCACTGAATCACAAGCCCTCCCTGTTCTTCTGCTTGTGCCGTCTTCTCCTGCGGATTTCTCCTGGGGGCTTTTGAGGTGCTAGGTCAAACTTGACTCACTGGTGCAACTGAGTAATGCCCTTGCTTTGATAAGATCTCTCGCCTCTCCCTGAAAAGCCTTTTTTTCCCCCTTCCCACCAACTTCAAGGACATTAAAAGCCCAGGGGTTTCCTTCTCTCCGATGAATTTGTGCTCTGAAGGGGGCAAAGGCTCGCTGTGAGATGCTCCTGGTGGAGGAGGTCCCCAGGGGGAAGGCTCCTGACAGGACCAGGGATGTCCCTGCCCATCCGAGCCACCGATTGCTGGGAAATTTCACTTATTCAAACTTGGCTGGTTTGCTTTGTGGTTTTTCGAGAGCAACAAGAAGCAAAGCAGCTGGGCTGGGAGGAGGGAGACGCGATTCCGCACCTGGGCTTGGGAGGTCTTGGGAAGTGGGAGAGGAAGGAGAGAGCGGGCCCAGACCTCGCTGGGGAGCGGTGCTCCCTGCCAGGAGGCAATGATTTTTGGGGTGTGTGTGTGGATTTATGTGTGCATTTGTGTGTTCAGCTGGCGGCCAAACATCTCCCTGTTGCTGGGAAGGTGGATGGCGCTTGGTGCTACAGGAATGGGAGGCGCCTTCTTGGGGGTAATGGGACAGGTTCCCTGGAAAGGGAGGACATCGGACCCCCATCAGCTCTGCCTCCCAATGTTTTGCCTTAAAAAAACCCCAAAGGTGATTATTTTAACCCATCCTTCTTCCAGCAGAGTGCAGGAGTGGAGAGCTGGTGGGAGGATGCTGAGTGCAGGAGCGCAGAGGACAGGAGGGAGAAGTGGCTGCAGGCACTGGCTTGCTTCAGGGCTCTGCAGGCCTTGCCCTGCCCTCGGCTTTTTTTTTTTTTTTAATTTATTTTCCCTCAGGTGGATGAAATTTATCATGATGAGTCCCTGGGCGTTCACATCAACATTGTGCTGGTCAGGATGATCATGGTGGGATACCGCCAGGTAAGGACAGTGCCTGTGCTGACATCTGTGCGGAGCAGGGACGAATGGGAACCCTTCTCCAGGTGGTTTCTGGAGCCTGAGGCCCTGGAGAGCCACCTCTGCTAAGCCTGTGGTGGTGGCCAACCAGTCCTCGGAGCTGGGACAGGAGAAGTGGGGGGACCCCAAATATCCTGAGCATCACGTGTGGCCGTGGGGCTTGCTGTGCAGCCATGTGTTACCTGCTGAGACAGCTTGAAGGGTCCCGATGGTGTTTATGGGACCCTTGGGATCCCATAAACCATGGGATGAAGGTGGCTTCCCAAATTGGCAAGAGGTGGAGGTCAGTGAGGAGAAGCTGAAGCCGCCATCTCGTGTCCCAGCAGCTCTGCCTGGCTCCGCTGGCTGTCCTGCAGCCCTCGGGCATCATGTCATGGCCTGGGCAGAGCGAGCACGGGGACGTTTCTCCTGGTTTCTCAGGTTGCTTTTTGTTTTTAAGGCTCTTCTGAGTGCGGCAGCCGAAAGATTTTCTGTGAAGCAGTGCAGTTTGCTATACGTTTTGTGGCAAGCCCCTACACCACGTGAATTGCTCTAGCAAGAATATTAATGAGTCCAACACGGTCATATCTGTGTGTGGTCCACAAAGCAGCCCCAATAGGTCTTGGAGGAAAAGCTCTGCTTGTTTCTGCTTGGCCAGGAAAAAAAAAAACAAGCGCATCCTAGAGACCCAGCGATGGTTCTCAGGAGCACGGGGATAAGAACAGAGGCAGGCTCATTTAGGGAGATTCCTGGCAGACCGGGAACGTCATCTCCATGCATAAAAGCCAGCAGTGTGTCTGGCCTCCTCCCAGCCGTGTTCGTGCTCGGGGCCGGGGGATGATGTATGGAGGGGAAGGGATTCGGAGCGGTGGGGTTGCGGCCAACAGCCGGAGGGATGAGGACTCAAGGGCTCTGTTCAGGATGATTTAATCCTCCCGAAACCCTGTGCTGGAGGCAGCTGGCGTGTCCAGCTCTGTCATTGTTTAGGTTCGGGGGTGATGTAGGAGCGATGTGCAGATGTTTGGATCCAGGCAGGATCCCAGCTTACCGCTGGTTGTCTCTGATGCTTCCTGAGTGTGTCCTGGAAAATGACACGGTGCAGACAGCGCAGCCCGCTCTGCTTTAGCGCTTATTTCTGGTCACTGCTGAGCTTGCCACCTGTCTCAGAAAGCCCTCTGGTTGGGCATTTTGTCTCCTATCCCCATGGAAAGATCCCCGTGGCTTCCATTTACAGAGCCTGGGAAGGGCAGAGTCCTTCCTGCCTGCCAGGAGAGCTCCAGCTGGGGAGATGAGGTGGAGCTCAGCCCTCAGGATTTTGTTGTCAGCACCTTTGCAAAATGCCCATCTTGAAGAAAAATAGATGAAAATCAGGGTGGCTGCTCTAAAACAGCCCTGGAGCACCTCCACCTGTTTTCTGCTGGGTCAAGCTCTCTCGCAGTCGGGATGCTCTCTGCTTTCCAGCGCATCCAGGCAATGGATTTTAAAAAATAGCAATACTTTTATTTTTATTTTTTTTTGTTCCTGTACGCAGTCAGTCAGCCTGATAGAGCGAGGGAACCCATCCCGCAGCTTGGAGCAGGTCTGCCGCTGGGCTCACTCGCAGCAACGCTCCGACCCGGAGCACGCCGAGTACCATGACCACGCCGTGTTCCTCACCAGGCAAGATTTTGGTCCCGCAGGTATGCAAGGTACTGTATTTATCTCCATCAGGTACGTGCAGTTTGCTGGGGGAAAGCCAGCAAGGGGAGAGGAATTCTCGCAAGCACAGGCTGCTGATTGGCCAGCGAGGTCTAGGAAAAAGCAATAATAATAGTTTTTTTTCGTGTGAAGCAGAAGAAAGCTAGAATTAACCCAGGACATCAACCTCAATGCATAAAAGAGCATCTTTATTCCTTGCGCGCTGGTCCTCCCCTTGTCCCAAAGTGCCCTAAACAGTTTAAAAACGGCATAAAAAAAGATGGAATACCAAAGGGAGCTTCTCAGGGACCTTTAAAACCTGGCTTTGCATGGGTCAGTTTCTTGACCCTCCTACAACTGGACGTGGGGGTATTGCTAAGCCCAGGAGCAGGTCTTACTTGCTGGTGGCAAGGTCTCATTTCTCCATCAGGAGGCTCCCTCTGAGGCCACGAGCGTGCCAGTAGCTCTCATAACACCCTGGGTGAGCAGAGAGGAGGCTGAGCTCCTCTCCTGCTCTTCCACCCCCTGCAGGAAACCATAGGTAAATCCCACGGGAAGGCTGCGTCCTCTCACAGAATCACATTCCCCCCTGATAGGATGAGGGGGAATGGGCTAAAGTTGTGCCAGGGGAGGTTTAGGTTGGATATTAGGAAGAACTTCTTTACCGAAAGGGTTGTTAGGCATTGGGATGCCCAGGGAAGTGGCTGAGCCACCATCCCTGGAGGTCTTGAGAAGACGTTTAGATGTAGAGCTTAGGGATCTGGTTTAGTGGGGACTGTTAGTGTTAGGTCAGAGGTTGGGCTAGGTGATCTTGGAGGTCTCTTCCAGCCTAGGTGATTCTGTGATTAGTAACACTTGTGCTTACCTTGGCCTCTTCTCCATGCGACATCCAGCTCCTTATTCCCCCTTTTCATCTCTGGGTTACGAGCAATGAAGGGTTGAGGTACCTCTGGACTGTGTTCCTCTGTCCTTGCTTGTGGTTTATGTTCACTGACAGCATCTAAGCTGCTTGCTGAGGTGACGACAAACACCCCATGAGCTTCTCCAGCCTGTAGGGTGTGCGTGCTGGTCGGGAAGCATCTGCCCCGCTCCTGCCTACCCTCTAGCTGAGCTGAAGGCAGGGCTGCTCCGGCCCCAAGACCCTGCAGTCTACTTCAACAAGCGAGGAGAAAGGAAACCCTTTGGGGGTGAACTCCTGGAAGTCCTGGGGACCTGGGAAGGGAGCCAAAATGTCCATCCCTGGGGGCTCATGGACACAGCTTGTGCCTCCGTCCCTCGGCCAGTGACAGTGTCAGGTGAAGCCGGGCGCGCGGCCGTGCAGAGTGCCACGGTTCGCAGCCTCCTTCTTCTCTGTTGCTGAGCCAAGCCGGGCCCCGGGGAGCTTATAAAAACCTCCCGGTGTTGGCAGCAGCTCTAGGCGTGGATGGGAGCAGCGGTGGCCAGCACTGAGTAATCTTGGAAAGCTGATGCAATCCTTGCTTTTGGAACTGAGAGGAGCCGGAGGGCACGAAGCGGAGGCTGGGCTGCGCCGCCCTCGCACGTGGGCTCTGCTTTTCCAAGATAAATGCTGCTGGGTGGTGGGCAGGTGGTGGTGAATGCTGAATTCCTGGTGGCGAAGCCCTGGCTGAGCTAGGGGAGCACCGTGTCCCTCTGTGGAAGGCACGTCTGGAGATCTTTCTGGCCTCCTTCACAGGAAGGATAATTTTGCAAGGTGTAATTTGTTGCACCACTGTCATGAGTGGTTGGCCCCTGAGCATGCCCAGGTGGGAGAAATGGTCAGAAGGGCTGAAAGCAGGTGGAAAATATCCATGCAGAAGAAGGAAATGCATGTGGAAGGAGCGGGAGACTGGTTTGTGTCTTGCTGATAAAGTGAGGCCATCAGCATGTCCTCTCTTCTGCATCTGATACGTGTTTGCAGGCAGGCCTGGTCTCTGTCAGTGAAGTATTTTTCAGGTAGTTCTCATCACCGTTCTCCCATGGAGGACCCTTTGCTTCTCCCAGTTCTCACCACGTCTTAATTACGAGAGAGAGCGCCTGCCCTCCTGAGCCACCAACCTTTCTGTACTCCCCTGTCCCGTTTCGCTGCCAGACACCGACAGCCTCCTTGGTTGGGAATTTATCCCATTCTCACTCCAGACAAAATATACTCGCTCTCATACAGAAAACTTTCCACATCGCTGCTCTTTCTTGTGGAAAGTTTAATGGAGAAAAAAAATCCTTTAAAATGTTTTACCCAGGATTTGACTCATTACTGTGTGGTTAAACCCAATTACCTGTCTTTCTCTCAAGCTCCTACTTTGACTTCTGCTTTCCTTTTGGCGGTGGTGTCCATGGAGCACGCGATTTGGGTGAGCAGTTGCTGTCTGAGAGTTGGCTTGTTGTGTCCTGTATGCCTCTTTGCCCACTTGAATGTGGGGAAGAGGAAAAACAAGCACCTTCTAGGAAAACCACGAGTATCTTTAGTGAAGTGGGCTGCTTTGGAAAGCCCCTTGGTCCTCATCTTTAGTGCCCACCTCGCAGGAGGGTTTCTGCAGCCACGTGGGGCACCACCAGCGAGGTGACAGTCCTGTTTGAGGGTGACCAGCTCTGTGTCCCCTCTGGCTGGGTTATGGGCACCAGCCTGACTCTCCGGGGCCACCGAGTGCCAAGGTATGTGCTGGAGATGCAGCTCTGCGTCTGAGCTCCTGGTGCAAGCTTCTTCTGGCACGGGTGTGTTCCCTTTGCTTGTGTTCCCAGGGACCTGCATGGGGCAGCTCCCCAGGGACCTGCCCGTGGATTACCACTGGATCGGCTCTTGCTTATCACCGTATTTATTTATTTTTTGCCTCTCTCAAAAGCTTTATCTCTCCTCTCCTCCTCTCTCCTTCCTTCTCTCTTTCTCCAGGCTACGCGCCGGTGACGGGCATGTGCCACCCGCTCCGCAGCTGCACCCTGAACCACGAGGACGGCTTCTCCTCGGCCTTCGTGGTCGCCCACGAGACCGGCCACGTGTAAGTGACGGGGACAGAGCTATTGCCACCCGTCTGCTTGGCCCAAGGGGCTTTCTGCGCCCCTTTCTGCCCAAAAGACTCGGTGCAAAGCCACGTCCCGTGGGAAACCTGGCTCGCTGGCTTTTTCCAACAGGTTGGGCATGGAGCACGATGGCCAAGGCAACCGGTGCGCGGACGAGACCAGCATGGGGAGCATCATGGCACCGCTGGTCCAGGCCGCCTTCCACCGCTACCACTGGTCCCGCTGCAGCAAGCAGGAGCTCAACCGCTACATCCAGTAGGTCGACTCGAACTCTTTCTCCTCTCCCGTGGTGTGACTGCGCCAGGCCCTTAGGCTATCCATTTTCTTTTGTGCTGCATAAAGGCCGTAGAAACACACAGAGTGGTTTTGTGTGTCGGGGCCGTGCAGAGTAGCAGGAAACCCCGAAGACAGAGCAGGTCGTTGGGTTGCTCTTTGCCGCTGGTGTGCAAACTCGTTTTGCAGCAGCGCCGGAGCTCAGAGAATTGGGATTTTGTAATATCTGGGTTTGGAGAGAGGGCTGGGGGTGAGGGAAGGAGCGAAACCCCCCAGATCTCTGCCCCCATCCAACAGTTCCTATGACTGCCTTCTGGACGACCCCTTCGAGCACCAGTGGCCCGTGCTCCCCGAGCTGCCGGGCATCAACTACTCCATGGACGAGCAGTGCCGTTTCGATTTCGGCGTGGGCTACAAAACCTGCACGGCAGTGAGTACAGCCCCTGCCCTGCTGGTATCACCCCAGCCTGCACCCACCAGGAGCCTTGGGCCTTCTCCTGCCCTGGGAGAAGGCTCTCCATGGGGTAGGATGGGTGCTGGAAGCCCCCGCCCCCCCCTCGATGTCCCGTTGGCTTTGCAGTTCCGCACCTTTGACCCGTGCAAGCAGCTGTGGTGCAGCCACCCGGACAACCCCTACTTCTGCAAGACCAAGAAGGGGCCCCCCTTGGATGGCACCGAGTGCTCCTCGGGCAAGGTAATGGCCGTGCCTCTGGTGTGGGGGGGTGTTTGGCTTTCCACCCCCTTGCTGTGGCTTTTTGGCATCTCTCCTGCTTGAAGAAGTAGCGTTATGCCTCATTTTCCACTCCGGTTGCCCAGCATGGCTGTGCTGGGGTGAGGACTTTGTTCTTCTGAGCCACCTGCCCTTGATGATGACTAAATGAATAAGGAAGGACTTGCAGCTTCAGAGAACAGGGAATGGGAAGCCAGGAGATGTGGAAAGCTGAATATTGGGTGCAAATGAAGTCGTTTGGGGCTTGTTGCAGAAGTTTGGGTTCATCCCACCTGGCTGGGGTGCCCCTGACCCAGTAGGGAGACACTCATGGGCTGCTTCAGTCCTGGACCCAGGCATGATTCAGTGCCTGCTGGAGGATCTGCATGGGTAACAAGAGGTCGTTTACAACCAGAGAGAAAAAACTTGCCCAGGAGAAAACTAGCTCTTTGGAGATCAAGCCACCCCTCTTTCTCCTCTCTTCCAGTGGTGCTTCAAGGGTCACTGCATCTGGAAGACGTCGGAGCAGCCGTACAGCCAGGATGGTGGCTGGAGCTCCTGGTCCAAGTTTGGCTCCTGCTCCAGGACCTGCGGCGGCGGTGTGCGCTCCCGCAGCCGGAGCTGCACTGACCCGCCGTACGTTTGGCTTCCAGCATGGTGGACAAGCTGGAGATGCACCATGCTTGAGCAGCATCCCACCCCAGTGCTCTGGTAACGCCCTTGTTTTATTTTCTAGTCCTGCTTATGGTGGGCGCCACTGCCCAGGAGCCACCTATGAGCACCAAGTGTGCAACAGCGAGGAGTGCCCGGGGCCCTACGAGGATTTCCGTGCCCAGCAGTGCTCCAAGCGCAACTCCTACTACACCCACGACAACAGCAAGCACGCGTGGCTGCCCTACGAGCATCACGACGGTGAGTGGTAGTGGCTCCCTGAGGACCTCATCCATCCATGGTTGGGTGCCCAGAGGTGACGGGCAGCTTGCAAGCACGTGGAGTTGATTTAACCCTCAGTGGAAGCACTATCTGCAGTTCTCCTCCCACGGATGGGAGCAGTGGGGTGCTGGTATACCTAGACACGCACCTCCCTTCCACCCTCTTGGTCTTGGTGCTCTCACCCAAAAAGCCATCGGTAGCCTTGCCTGCCAGAAGAAACCATGCTGGTGGCAAGTGCTTTGGGTTGGCAGCTGTGCTGCACATGCAGAAATTGGGTTGTAGAAACCTCCTGAGCTGGCAACAATCATCCAGCGTCGAGCAGCCAGGTCCTGGACATCTCTTCTGCTTGCCTTCAGGTTGAGAAACCCAGATATTGCCCTGGGTCCTGCTGGCTCAACGGGCAGCAGAGGGGGGCTGAGGAGAGCAACCTTTGTTGAGCCTCTCCCTGCTCATTATTGGAGGTGGAGGCCAATCTGCCTGTGCTGCTGTTAGAGTTTGTTCCCTGCTTTCTGTGTCTTCTGGCACAAGGAGGGTTTGCCTTGGGGACGGCACGGTGCTAACTCTGCTGTTGGATGCGTCCTGGTCCCGTGGTGGGGGATCACTGGAGTGAATCCCGGTGCTGCTTGCTCCTGGAGCTACTTCAGCACGAAGAGGCGTGTCCGAGCCAGTTGCTTTCTCTCGCTTTTCAGAGCGTGCTGGGCAAAAGCACAGACTCTTGAGCAGCAAACAGACGTGGTAAAACAAGGCACAAGAATAGCCTGGGCTTCTGGAGTCTGGCTGTGCTCATGGGCACAAGCGGAGATGGGTTTCTATTTTCACCCAGCCTAATGCATTTCAGCAAACTTTTTTTTTTTTCCCTTTTGCTTTGTGTTTTGCCCCAGATGCCCAGAAGTGCGAGCTGATCTGCCAGTCCGAGGGGACGGGCGACGTGGTGTTCATGAACCAGGTTGTTCACGACGGTACCAGGTGCAGCTACCGGGACCCCTACAGCATCTGTGTCCGGGGCGAGTGCGTGGTAAGGAGCTGACCCTGCCCAGGAGAGAGGACGCATCTCGTACGTTCCCTTCCCCCAACACTTTTTGGGGTTGGAGATGTGTATTTTAGCCCAGGGACCCAACCCAGTGTGCAGCAGGGGGCCAGGCACGTGGTGGTGCAGCTGTGGCAGCCGTGCCGTGGGGGACATAACCCCTGCGTGCCTTCTCTCCCCTTGGGTGACAGCACGTCGGCTGCGACAAGGAGGTCGGCTCCCTGAAGCAGGAGGACAAGTGCGGGGTCTGCGGAGGGGACAACTCCCACTGCCGGACGGTGAAGGGCACCTTGGCCAAGACCCCGAAGCAGCAGGGTGAGGAGGTTGTGCTCGATCGTAGCCCAGCCTGCGAGTGGGGGCAGCGGGACGGGGACCCCCGGAGCCACCTCTGTCCCACGGCAGCATGACAAAGAGGTGGCATCCAGGGGGACCAAACCCACCTCCCCCGCTGCTCCTTCTCTGAGAGCTTTCTCTTTCCGTGCTCCCCTTCTGGCCCCTTTCAGTGGGTGTTCTGAAGATGTTTGAGATTCCTGCCGGGGCGAGGCACGTGCAAATAGAAGAGATGGAGCCGGCATCCCACAGCATCGGTGAGTCCTGCGGGGATGGCTTTCTGGGAGGACTGGTTCTGGGGAGGTGGGGAGCCACGTGGAGGTGGCATCCTGCCCTGGTCCCTGCTCAGCTCTGTTCACCTCTCCCTCGACTGACTCTCAGCCCTATTCTGACTATTCCCACCCAGAGGCTGCTATTTAGGTCATTCAAACACCTAAAAGGGGGTGATCGGAGGAGAAGTTGTTGCAATACTGAGTTGTTGTTTTTTTTTTTCTCCAGCTGTTAAGAATCAAGCTACGGGTAACTTCATCCTTAATGCCAAGGGCAAAGAAGCCAAAAGCAAAGTGTTCATTGAAATGGGCTTGGAGTGGGAATATACCACGGAACACGGCAAGGAGAGCCTGAAAACCAGCGGCCCTCTGCACGAAGCCATCAGCGTTTTGGTAAGTGTGGCTGACGCGTCCTCTGGGACCATCGGGGACAACCATTGCCCAGCGGGAGGGGAGATGCTCTGGGGTGAGATGTGGGAGGGTTTTGAGGAAGGGGGTTTTAATCCAGGTCTCATTTAGTTGGGGATTTTGGGAGCCAGAGGGCGCGCAGCTCGAGGCTGGGGTTGGGAAATGTGGGCATCATCTTTCTTTGCAACTTGAGAAGTGTGTTCCCGAAGGGAAGGCTCTGTGTTCAGAGCCCATCTAACCACGTTGGAGGTGCTAACAGGCTTTGTGTCGCCTTCTCTCTTCCTTTCCCTCTCCCATGGTCTCATGCCCTGCCTCTGCTTGTCCTCTGTGCCACCAGGTCGTCCCTCGGGAGGAGGAGGAGTCGAGGAGCAGCCTGATGTACAGGTACATCATCCACGAGGACCTGCTGCCGATGATCGGGAACAACAACGTGCTGCTCGAGGAGATGGACTCCTACGAGTGGGCCCTCAAGAGCTGGTCTCAGTGCTCGAAGGCGTGCGGAGGAGGTAGTTCTGCCTTTGTGGGAGGCTCTGGGGGGCACCTGGGAGGTTGTTTGGGTGTCAGGCAGTGCGTGCGGCCTTTGGGGCATCTCTGGCTTGTTCTTTGCATCTCTGTAGCGTGGGGCATCTACAGTATGGCAGTAAGTGTGAAAAAATGTTATGGCAGGGCAGTTTAGGTGAGCATTTTAGCCAGATTTCTGATGGAAATGTGATTGTGCGCGGGCAATACTTCTGTTTGTCCACGTGTCTGCCGTCATTTCTGGTTTAAGACAGCAGTGGGTTCAGTTTGGGCCAAGGAGCAGCATCTTGCAGGCGACTAAAACCTGCGTGGAAATAGGCAGACCCACCAGGAGGTGCTGAGAGGGAGGGCAGGTGGGTTTATTTCCCCCGGGCTTTTTCCCCCCCTCGGTTTCTGCCACAAGGCTGGTGGAAGAGCAGAGCGAATAAACCACGGCTCTGTGCTGAAGCAGTGAGAAGGTTTCAGCAGGCTGTGCTGGCTCGCTCCTTCCAACGCCTGGCATGGACGCTGGAAGATTCTGGGACGCGCAGAGATGGAAACCGAGCCCTCGCTTGCTCCGCTGACCTTGCTGCAGCGGGGCTGTCCCGCGGGGTGACAGACAGTTCATGTTTTTACGCTAGCTTAGCCCTGATCTGCTCCGCTCCCGGGCAAGCGCCGTTCGGTTGGCAGAGCGCAGCAGCGCTTTGGCCGCGCTTGCCGTGCGCTGATTGTTCCTCCTGGCTGGAGAAACGCAGCTGCGCTCCTTCAGTCTCCCCCCGCAAAACCCACCCGGTTTTGGGGGAGGTCTTGGGTTTGCTTAGCCTTTGCAGTGCACCCCAGGGGGCTCCAGCACCCCTCAGAGCATCCTCCGCAAGCCTGGGTGAAGCGCTGCGGTGCGCTGGGGTCCCGTGGGAGCTCCGAGGACCCATCCTGGCGGGGGTGCAGGGGGCCGGGGAGCCTTGTGGGCCCCCTGACCGCCCGCCTGCCGCTCCCCCAGGCATCCAGTACACCAAGTACGGCTGCCGGCGGAAGAGCGACAACCGCATGGTGCACAGGAACCTGTGCGACAACGGCAAGAAGCCCAAGCCCATCCGCCGGCGCTGCAACCTGCAGGAGTGCTCCCAGCCTGCGTAAGTCCCCCTGGGTGGACGGACGGACGGACGGATGGCTGCTCCCATCCCACCCCGCTGTGCAATTCGGGGCTGAACTGTAGCGAGCGGGGGCTTCTCCTGCCCCGCCACTAACGCTGCCCCCGTCCCCCCGCAGCTGGGTGGCCGAGGAGTGGGGCGCCTGCAGCAAGTCCTGCGGCAAGCTGGGGCTGCAGGAGCGGGCCGTGCAGTGCGTGCAGCGCCTGCGGGACGGCACCAACCGCACCCTGCACGCCAAGTACTGCAGCGGCGAGCGGCCGGAGACCCGGAGGCCCTGCGGCCGCCTGCCCTGCCCGGCGCAGTGGAGGACGGGCGCCTGGTCTCAGGTGAGCTGCGTGGGGCTCTGGGGACCCTTCCTGGCCACCGGGGTGTCCCCAGAGCCGTCACCCACCCGGTTTCTCTCCGCGGGGCAGTGCTCGGCCAGCTGCGGGGACGGCGTGCAGCAGCGGCAGGTGGTCTGCAAGGGCAGCGAGAGCGGCGGGCGCTGCCACGGGGACAAGCCGGAGGCTGTCCGGGGCTGCCACGTGTCCGTCTGTCCGGGTGAGAGTGGTGGCACTGGGGGCGTGGGGACCTGTTGTGTGCCCCCAAGGCACGTGGGTTTGTGCCTGGAGGCTGATGTGCGTGTGTTAAGCATGTATGCGTAAGTATTCCAGCTCGCGTCAATTAGTTAGGTCATTAATTAAGCTGGAGTCCTCCGTGGTAGGTTGAAATTAAGCAGGCACCTTCGCAGCAGTGGATCCAGCCCCAGACGATCTTGTTGCAAAAAAGGTGTTGGGGAGTTTTCTGTGTGGGCAGGGAAGGGGGTAACAGCCAGCCAAAATGCTGCCCATCCCTCCTGGGCTCACTGGGGGTGGCTGCAGGCTTTGTGGCATGGTGAACCCACGGGTAGGAGGGAGGTGGGCACCGTGGTGTAATTGCTGTTTTATTTTTGGGGGGGCATCCAGGCATTACCCGCTGACCCAGCGCTCTCTCCGCAGGGAAGCCCTCCAGCATCACGGCCAGCGTCGACACCAGTGACCACGTCACGCCCAGAGGGCAGTGGGTGCCCCAGGAGGGGGGCAAAAACCCCGTTAGCAAGATCTCCCCCAGTAAGTGTCCGAGGGTGAGAGCTGGGTGCTTGGAGGTGACGTCTGCCCTTCTGTCGCCACCAGGTGCTCCTCTCTCTGATGGGGACGCAGCCAAACCTCTGAGCTTCCCTAGAGGAGGAGGTTGAGCATCATCCAGCCCCCGTTGGAGAGCAGGAGTTTCACCCGCGCTGCTCCTCATTCACTGCCTCCTTACCAGCCCCGTCCCAGTGGTGTGACCCCAGGGCCCCCTGCAATCTGCTGTGGGGGCGGTTTGGAGGAAGGATGCGTCCCGCAGCCACCTTCGGGTGAATCTGACCCTCAGCTGCCTCATCCTGCCCGGCCCTGGTGCGCAGCCCGGCGCTAGGTTGCCATCTCGTGGAGCCGGGGATCCACCACGCTTCCCTCTGCCTCTCCCTGGGCACTGGCCTTGAACTTTTCCCCACCTCCCACGTCTGCCCGAGCTGGGGGATGGCTTCTGCCTTCCGCCTCTTGCTCCGGACCGTGGGGGGTGGTTTCGGGCGCATCGCAGCTGGGGCAGGATGTGTGGCAGCCTGCTTTTGGGATGCTGCTCTGGGGGATGCTTCATTCCAGCACTGCCACAACTGCTGCCGTGGGGCAAAGGGCGAGGCTGGCAGTGCTGCCTGTCGCCTGCATTGGGATCACCGGGTGCACACGGGAGGCAAACGCTGCCCTGACCCCGCGTGCTCGCTGATGCCCGCTCTCTGCTTTGTCCCCGTCCCTCTCCAGGGGAGCCCTGCCTCGGGGACAAGTCCATCTTCTGCCAGATGGAGGTCCTGGCCCGCTACTGCTCCATCCCCGGCTACAACAAGCTCTGCTGCGAGTCCTGCGGCAAGAAAGCCTCCGTCACCGCCTCGCCTCCTGGTACCCCCCACAGCTCCCCTGCAGGAACCCCCGGCCCCACTTCCCCACTGCCCCCTGGCTTCCCTGGGCCAGGGGCACCCGGGGCGGATGCCACCGCCGGGACCCCAGCCCCAAGCGAGCCATCGGTGGGGACGCAGGGCGAGGGCAGGGGCCACGCAGCCAGGTAACCCCTCCGGGACCCCCTGGCCATGTGGAGCCCTTCTCCTCCCTCTCCATCTCCCCCTCTCTTTCCCCTCGCTTCCAGCAGTGGTTTTCACAGGCAGCCGGGTTTGGAGACAACCCGGCTCGCCCCCGAAATTCCTGGGAAAACCGCTGTTTTCTCGTGATTTTTATCCCCCCCCTCCCTTCCCTGCTGTGGCACTTTTTTTGGCAGTGCTGCAGGGATAAAAAAGGTCAAAAGGAGTAAAAAGCAGCTTGGCTGCAGGACAGGCCTCTGACCTCTGCGGGTGGCTGGGAGCCACCGGCCCCTGCCTTTCAAGGTGCTAAATGGGGGGCTTTAACGTTGCCTTTTCCTCTCCCTCCAAGCAGTAGCACAAAATAGGACGGGGAGGAGGACTCTGGCTCCCTGGCCAGCCCCTGCCTCCTCCAGGAACCGCCTCGCGTTGCCGGAGCGCTTGGCACGGTGCTTTGGGGTAGGAGCTGGGGTCTCCCTCAAAAACCTCATTTCTGAGACCTCTTCTACGAGGACCAACCGTAGCACGAGCAATAAGGACAAGGCCAAAGACCAGAAACAGGGTTTACAAAATGCCTGTCACCTGGCGGTGACTTTTTTAGCCAATACTGCCCTTGGCCAGCTTTGTACTAACACCAACTTCCAGCGTCCCCATGGCCACGACCCCGATCTCTTCTCCCTTGTCTCCAGTGTCTGTAGGGCACCGAGACGTTACGGGGTCCCGTGGGGAAAGCTGGGAAGCCCCGCTGCCAGGAGGAACGCCGCTGCGCCCAGGGCATCGCGCTGGGCTCAGCTCTAAGGGGTTAGGGTTCCTCTGCGGGTGGGAGCTGCCCTCTTGCCCCCCCACCTTTTGTCTTACGGGGGGAGAAGGGGGAGGGGTGAGTAGTGCCATCACAATCTGGTGCCAAATACTAAATATATGCACAGCACTTTAGAAGCACAGGGCCCCGTGCAGCTGGCAGGGGAGCTGGACCCCCGAGGGCCCTGGAGGCAGGAGGAAGGTGTGGGGGACGAGTGCTGCTGGGGAGGGGGCTCTGGGTGCTGAGGTGTAGGCCGAGGGAGGCTCTGAAGGAGGGAGGCAGGGCGGGAGGAGAGGCCAGGCTGCGCTGGGAGCACAGGAGGTGTTGGGCATCTTCCCTCTTGTGGCTGGAGGAGAGGTGGCAGACAGGGTTTCATTTCGGTGCTCGGTTTCCAAGAAGGAAACCCATGAATGGTGTACGTGGGGCACGGAGAGCTGCGCAAGGCTGCCGGCTCTTCTGTGCTCTTCCTTTCCCCCCCCCCCACACCCAGTTCCCTTTCCGAAACGGGCTGTAAGCCAGCACGGCTGTGGTGCTGCGTGTGCCCACACCTGGTCGCCAGGGCTTGGTGGCGAGGTGGCCGGGCTGCTGGGAGCCCGGTGGCTTCAGGATGCGCTGCTTTGGGGACTGCTGCTCTGCCGGGCAGGGCGCACGGGCAGGGGGCTGCACCCACAACAGTTGCGTGGTCAGAAGATGTTTGAGGTCAGGGCGTCTCAGAGGAACTCAAACGATCCCAAAAGGGCCGAAGAGACGTGAAGAGGCTCCTCCTGCCCCCCGTCACCTCCGAGTCGAGGCTGGGCGAGCATTGCTCTGAACAGCCCCTGGACGTGCCCTGCCTCCCCAAACCGCTGCACGTAGGCATGAATCGGGCATGGCGCGGAGCCACACGTCGAGCCAAGCACCCAGCACACCTCACCGTGGGACGCGGACAGAGCGGGGTGCGTCCCACCCTGCCCCTTTTGCAGCTCCCTCCGCCGGGAGGGACAGCATTTATTTATTGTGCCAAAGATTACGCTTCGCTTCGGGCGCCGTTTGCGCTCCCGGGAGCGTCCCCACCCCGTGCAGAGCCTGGCGGGAGGCTGCACGGACCCCGCCCGCGGCTCCTGCAGTTGGCTGGGTGCCCTGAAAAAAATTACCAGCTGCACTCCCCTGGTCGGTGCTGTCCTGGGCATTATGGCTTTCTTGCAGTAGTTTTTGCAGTGGTTCATTGCTGTAGGGCAGAGGGGGTCGGTGCCTTGGTGTCGAGGCGGTCGGTGCCTCGGTGCCGCAGAGGGGACAAGGTTTTGGCACAGGGGTGCTGCCCCCACGCCCCTCGTGCCCCACCTGCTCCCCCCTGCGCTGCCACCAGCGATGTGTAAAGTTTTGTACATACCAGATTCAGAGCTTTTTAACTTTTAATATTTATTAATTTTGTTGGGTTCGCCTCTTTTTTTTTTTTTTTTTTTTGGAACTCTAACATAACGTTTAAAAAAGAAAAGAAAAATGCACACCGCTGTCTGTTTCTGTGGATTTATTTGGGGTGGAGGTAGGGGAATAATTTATGAGCGTGTGACCTGCATGTGGTTGAAATGAGTCTCAGGGGGTCTGAAACCACCTCTGTTTTATTTAACTCCTATTTATCAGCCAGAGTTTCACCTAGCTGCTTCAACAGCGTTTTTTTTCCCCCAATAAATAAGACAGAAAACCAGCTGGACGTATAAATTACAACCATCCTGAAAGGGCTGCCTAACGTTTCGTGACCCCCAGGAGGGGCTGCGCAGCTTCGCTCCTCCATGCCTTGCTTTTGCAGCGCTTTCGGGGATCCCTGCTCCGGCTGCGCGTGCTCCGGGTGGCACAGGAGGGGAAAATCCTATCCCTCTGTACATATATACACGTATAAACGCAGAGCGTAGCTGTTCCAAAAATAAATAAAGCTGGGGTACCGGTCCGGGGGAGCCCCCAGGCGATTTGGGGGTCCCGGGGGGCTCACGGCCGCGCGGTGGCTGAGAGGTGCCGGCGGAGGTGCCCGATGAAGTCCGCTTGGCACCGCGGCAGGACGCGGTCGGTGACGGCGGCGGGGATCCAGCCCTGCGGGAGGGAAGGCACCCAAAGGGTCAGGACGGAGCCGGGGGGCCGGGCTGGGGGCTGGTTTGGGTGTCACTCGCCTTGAGGTCCACGCTGAGCAGCCAGGTGACGCGGGTGCAGCCGGGGTCCCCCGCCAGCGGTTGCAGCGCGATGCAGCTCAGCCGCGTCTCAGCCCTGTGGTGGGCGAAGAAGGAGAATTTCGGGGGGCGAGGGTCCCTCTGGCTGGGGCGCTGCGGGGTCTCCCTCCAGCCCCGCTGCTTTACCTGACGCAGTCCTCCTGCGCCGGCAGCCGCTCGAGGCGCGCGGCGGTGCCCACCAGGTAGACGGCCGCCTGCGCCCGCCGGCGGTGCCGCACGCTCACAAAGTCCCTGCGGCCCACCGGGCTGGTGGCCGTCACCTCGTGCGTCACCAGCGTGTCCTCGCCCAGGCGCTGCAGCACCTGTGGGCCCGGAGAGCTCGGTCTGCGGCCAGTCCCCACCCCGATGGGACGTTAACCCAGGCCAAAGGTGCCTGCCTACCTCCACACGGCTGAGGCTGGGGTTCCAGCGGGGCATCTGCTCCAGCTCCTCGAACAGCTCGCGGTGCAGCCGCCCCACCGGTGCGGCCAGGACTGCCTCCACCCGAAACACCCTGCCCAGTCCCGGCAGCACGGCGCTGGACACGGCGGCCCCGGCATCCTGTGGGGCACAGCACCACGTCAAACCTGCTCCCCCAAATGCCCCAGAGCTTTTGTGGCACGTAAAGGAGATGGGTTCGGGGGCTTTCACCAGCACGGCCTCTGCCTGCCAGCTCGGGGGGTGCTGCAGGATGCTCAGCGCTCGCTGCAGGGCTCTTTCTCCTTGGTGGATGTAGGAGAGATCTGTGCTGGAGAACCGGTGGGTGCTGACGTCTCCTCCGGGCTCTGTGCACCTGGCTTTAGGAGCAAGTGTAAATGCAGAAAAATAGGAAAAATTCTGCTCCCCCCCTCCCCAGCTTTGCTTGGAGGTGCACACATCCAGGACAGGGGGTCGGGCACAGAAGTGCAAGCCCGATGAATTTGCCACGTTTCAGGACTTTGGGTGAGCAGGGTGGAACTGCAGACACAGACCAGGCCCTGGCTTTTCCAAAACCTCAGCATCTGCCCCCCCTTGCCACCAGTTTTAAGCTACTGGAGACCAGTGCAGAGGTGAGAAGCCAATTAGCTCTGTCCCACCAAATAATAACGGGGCAAATCGGGGCCTTTTACTGCCCATCCCTCGATGGAAGGGGGCTGAAAAACACGGTGTGCAGGTGCCTGGGCTGAGCAGGCTGCTTACCGGCGTCCTTCCCCATGAGCCTCTGGATATAACAAGGGATTTCGGAGGGCAGCTGATGGGAGCCGCTCAGCACCAGCCCTCTCACGTCCCTCTGTATCGCTGCCACGGCTGTTAGCTTCAGGCCTGGGGGAGAGACGCGTGCTGGTCACCACCGAGCGTGTGAGGAAGATGCAAACCATTAAAAAAAAAAAAAAAATGTGCATTTTGGGGGGCTGTAAAGGGAAGGAGGCTCCTGGCTCTCCTGCCTCTGCCACAAACGATGGGAAGCCGCGGTGTGGTTGCTGAGCGCTGCCAGTGCCTCCCGGGTTCACCGCTGGCTGTGCCCAGATCTGGGAGGCTGTGGGAGGATCGCGCTTGTCCTGCACAGCTCCAAACCAAGCAGACTCCTTAATATCAGGATACTTCAGTATTATTCATTAGATACGGTCTGATAAGCAAAAAAGACCCACGCCGTTCCCCTCTGTAACTTGTCCTGTCTCTGGTGGTGGAAGCCAACGGCATTAATGAGCTGCTCCGAGACAGGGACTTCATCTCGGGCTTTAGCTTTCCCTCCCCGTACCTCTCACAAGAGATTTTCCCCACAGGTATTTGCAGAGCGAGCACCTCCTTTAGGGCCTTTTAACCATCTCTTCTTAGCCTCTCCTTTTGGACCCCCTGAGCATCTCCTTTTGAACCCTCGCAGCATCGTCTTTTGGACGTCCTGAGCACCATCTCCTTTTGGGTCCCCTGAGCATCTCCTTTGGAGCCCCTGAGCATCTCCTCTCAGGTTCTCCTTTTGAACCCTCTCAGCATCTCCTTTCAGCCCCCCCATCCCTGTGTTTTCCCCAGGTGCTTACCGGGCAGCCTGCGGAGGTGGTCGTGGGCGATGCCGCAGCACAGCTTGACGGTGGCCTGCAGCATGGCTCGGGGACAGGCGCCCCGTGGCGTCCCCTCGCGCCTTTATGGGCGGCCTGAAGGACGGCACCTGGTGATAGGAGTGCTGCCAGAGAGCAGCTGGGAAGAGGGAGTGCTCAAGGACACGGCGAGCAAAAGGAGGGGCTGGAGGGAGAGGGCGCGCATCCTGCTGAGCCAGCACTCATGCTCGTGGAAAATCTTGTTTCTCCCTATGGGAACTTCTTAGGAGCTGCGATTGCTGCTATCCCACCTCCTCAAATCACTCCTCATTTTCCTCCGGCCGTGCCTGCTTTTCCAAGCACTTTGGGAACCCTGCGTGGTATTTGCCATGGAGGGGCTCCCCCAGCCCTGGTACCCAAGGGGCAGATGTTTCTGTTTCAGCGTCACCGTGGCTCACTTAGCAAGGTCCCCAGGAGGGCTTCCTGGAACATCTCCGTGTTATCCGAAGCCACGGGATCACAGAAAAGATGAGGCTGGAAGGGCCCTCTGGAGGTCACCCGGTCCATCCCCCTGCTCATGCAGGGCCACCCGGGGCTTCCCTGCGGGGAAAACCCCATGCCGCAGCCGCTGGGGTCGCACAGCTGTGCCCACTTGCTTCCTCAGCTTTCCTCCTTGCTTCCTGATTGCTGCAGCGGGTATATGAGCATCCCCCACCCACCGTGGTGCCCCTCAGCTGCCCTCCTGTGTGTTTACAAGGTGCTCCAGGGTGGTTGGGTGGTTTCCTACTTCTGTGGGCTTGTGCACGTGCTGTGTGCTTGCAGGAGAGCCTTGCAGCCATGCCCGGGTGATGTGCACGGCCCAAAGTGCTCCTGAGCTTTGCAGGTTGGGCTTGGGATGCCCACTGTAGCCTGATCCCAGCTGTGTGGGTGCCTTGGTGAGTTGCAAACTGCCTTTTTTTTTTTTTTTTTTTTTTTTTTTTCTGGATTTTTTTTTCCATGGGGTTTGTGCAGTTGCTGAGGCCTAGCAGCTTGGAAATACTGAATTTTTGTCTCCTTTGCAAGGAGAGGAAGCACAGTGGGTGTTAAGAGCCCTGCCCCAGTGCCTGAAGCGGGCACCTTATGTCTCCGGGGGTGCTCTGTCCTCTCACACACATCCTCCTCGCTTCTGTGCACGCTTTTTTGGCTTAGTTTTGTCTGCAGAAAGCTGGGGTAGACAGGCAGATAGTGTTTTATCACCCCCTTTGGTGGGCGGTGTCCCCAGGGGCCGTACGCCCTGTGCTGGGCATGGGCTGGCTTAGAGGGAAGGAGCAGGGCCCCGATGCTGTGCGCCGGGGGGCTGTGCACCCAGACCCTGTATGGCCACGGGGAGAGGTTTTTGGGGCCGACATCCCCACGGGGACCGGCTGCAGCCGCTGGAGGTCACTGCTGGTCCGCGGCGCCGCACGCGAAGCTGGTGGGACTGCTCACGGAGGTGTCCTACAAGCAGGCAGTGCCACCGGCTGTGAAAACGCCCCAGTCCCGGCCATGAGATGAGAAATGGGAAATTACGGGCTGCTCGCTGGGGAAAGGGTGAAGATGGGGAGCAAGCGGGGCTCGGAGGAAGAGGGGGCTTGCTGCTGCTGCTGCCTTCCTCGCTCACCCACCGGCTATCAGCAAGCTGGCAAGCACAACAAGGAGATAGGGGCTGCCTCCTCCCACGGTCACACAGATCCTCCTGTTCAGACCCGAGGGCAAGTCCCGGGGTGGTTTTTCTCTCTGCATCCTTGAGGTTTGCTCTGTGCGAGATCGTCCCGTAACCAGCGGAGCCTTGATGCAGGGGAGGCCCAAATTTCAAGCTGTGTCTTGGATGGCCTCCAATACCTTCCCAGGAATGGGAAGGAGAGGATAAGACAACCTTTCCTGCCCCGTGGAGTACCTCTTGCAGGGCTGCTGCCATCCCTAACGGTGCTCTGGGGGTTTTCAGGAGCAGAAGTGGCCCCCACGTCCCCATCCTGCAGCACTGTTGGGGGCATTTGGGTACACATCTCTAGGGCACCCTAAGTACGGACCCAGACAGCAGGTCCCCGGGGAGCATGGATTTGGGGTGGCTTTAGCCATGTTGTTCTGGCTGGGAGCATCTATGGGAATGCCTCTCTGCCTCTGTGTCCAGAGAAGTCAAGAGTCAAAGAGAAAATACAAAAAATACACTCCATTTATTTCTGTACATAACCAAAGCACTGGTAATTAGTGCCACCCAGAAGAAGCAGACAAGTTTCCTTCCCCAAAAAGCAGGAGGCTGCTATATTAACATCAGGTTCTCAATTTTAACAATCCCAATTTCCCTATTATTCCTAAAAAAAAAAAAAAAAAAAAAAAGCAAGTTTTCTAATACACAAAAGGGCTAAAAATATTTCAAAGGCATCTCCTTATCAGGAAGGAACCAAGAAGTACTGCTGCTCCTTGCAAGCTTCCCTCTCGTGCTGGAGAGGTGTCCAGCATCCGTGCCCGATAACAATCCAAACTGGGAGGAGAATGCAAAACAGAAGAATAATATTTACTTGAAGCTAATTGTGATATTCATAAATTGTCACTGAAAGAGCCCAAATATCAGCAGAAAAGGGAAGCTGCTGTATCTGTTGCTGGAACGCTGCCTTCTGCACGTGGGGCTGGGGCGATCTTATCTCCAGCCCCTGCCTCGGGTAGCAGGGAAGGGGAACTGCTGTTCGGGTGATAAGAGGGGCCAGAGGCTTCCCCATTAATATGTAAACTTTGGATCAAAAAGCAGACGAGAGGCCCTAGGCAGGAGTCATCTCTCTCCATAGATGGGTTTGTACTCCATGTGTGCAAGCAGAATGCCTGCCGGGTGGTGTTGGCTGGCTTCCGTAAGGAGGAGGAAGGGGATGGGGTGGAGGTGTGACCCCAGTGCTTAGCCTCACCGGTTTTGGCTGAATAATGACCGCCCTGAGGGAAGATGACCTGAAGCAGCAGTTTTGTAGTAGTTGGCCAAGCTTTCTGTGGTAGACCCTCAAATCCAGAAAGGACGACTTCAGTTTTGCCCTCTTGATCTCTTTTCATCTGCGTTTGTCTCGTGAGATGGGCTGAACCAGTGAAAATTAATAAATACCCCCAGGATGGAGAACCATCCAAACACCTTGACACCTGCACCCGTGGTTTGAAACCATCTGGTTCTCCAGCTGAGCACTGCTGACTGCAGATCCAGCTCTGTATTGCACCCCTGTTGGAGTAACAATTTATCTGCTTCTGGTGTCTTTGCCCCCATGCTGGGAGTCCTCCTAATCTCAAACCACCTCTCAGGATTTCTTTTCTATATTAAAATCTCGTGCAAGAGTAAGAAGGTCAGTGAGGGCCAGCACCACGAGGGGGATATGCAGAGCTGTGACGATGGTTTAATACCTTGGCACGCCCTTGTTCTTCCCCTTTCCTGCAGCCTTTCCAGGCTCTGCAGTCCCCCATCTCCTCCTGACCTCCCCCAGCAGCTGGTGGCTCTCCCCCACTCGTTCCACGTTTTTCATCTCCATCTTCAATGTGATTCTCCCTGATTAGAGGCGAGGGCTGAGACCGCAGGTCCGTGCTTTTATGGAGGGTCTCTTGCTGTTGGGAAGCCTCCCTTAACTTTGCTTTGGTTTCCCTAAGGTCTGTGGGTCACCTTCCTCTGCCTTGCTCCTTTTTTTTTTTTTTCCTTCTTGTTGCCCCAGGCAGGAATCTGACCCCAGTGAAATCCGAGCTATTCCCCTGCTGGGCTCACCCTTGCTGCCTCGTGTGGCACTGGCCATATCCCTGGCAACAGAGAGCACATTCCCTGCGGGAATAACAGGAAGGCTGGGCTGCCTTCATATGCAAATAAATGCAAACACAGCTGATTACGCTAGAAAGAATTTACAATAAGTGGCAACAGGTTACGCAGCATCTTGTTTTTCTGTGCTGTCTCTCCCTGGAGATTATTCCGGGGTGAATGTCTATGTGGCTGCATTAATACATATATAAAAGAAGCCCCATGCCTCCTCCAGAAATATTTTTTTCCGTGTTCCTGGACTCCTCAGCATCACCAAACTGCGCTAAGGGTGTGTGGGCAATCTGCTGCTGGCCAGCTGTAGATGTGTTCCCTTCTGACTGCCCAATAAATGGGGGGGAACACGGCGTTTTTGGGTATCAGCTTGCAGAACGCTTTCTTAGGCTGTCAGAAACTTTCTTGCAGCAGAAGGCAGAATTTTACAAGGCTCGTTATATCGACCACTCTGGCTTCAAGCAAGCCATGAAGGAGAAGAGCTCAGGATAAGGAAAGTCCAGGGTGGGAAGGTCAGAGCTGGCCCCAAACCAGGGATACCTCTTGATGACCTGCAGCAGTTCCTCTCGGTCTCTTCTGAAGCCCCCATTTCAGCATTTCCCATCATGGCTGTGGTGGAATTGGGCAGGGCACGTTGGGCTCATGGAGAACTGGGGCACGTGGCAGAAGGGGATGCAGTAACCCAGTCCCAAAGTGCTCTGGTTCTCCTACGCCTCCTTCTCCGCTGCCAGCAGGAGGCTGCACGCCCTGGAGTTGTCCAGGTGCAAGGCCAGCTCCCGGCTGGGCACGGCGCCCCGCCTGCCCTTCCGAGAGGTGCTGCTCTGGTTCCCAGCAGATCTGGAGACTGTGAAGATCTCTCTGTTGGAACAAGGGGACAGCAGGAGGTCAGGAGGTGGTGGACCTCATCCTTCCAGAGCACTGTGTTCATCTGCAGGGCTCCGTGCCTCCTGATGGCACGTCCACTCAATTCACCATCACCTTGTAACAGCTTTTTCCTCTCCCTGCCAGTCCTGACCCACTGTGCTCAAAAAATGTACACCCATTAATCCCCTCTTCTCCCCAGGAAGCCCTCCTCTTTATCAAGCCTCTAATGATGTTTATGAAGTAAGCCCGTGGCTGATGGGACCTTCCCTTGCTGCCCACGGTGTGATCCCTTCTTGTTGGGTTGCTCCAACCCAGCCCTGTGCTCGGGGCAGGAGGTTTGCATGGGGCTCTGTGAGACACAGCTCTTGGAAAGGGCCTGGTTTGGGGCTCAGGGAGGAGAAGCAACTGATTAATCCTCTCACCAAACCATTAAAATTGTTTCTGGTCAATCTTCTCTTGAATGTGGTGGCGAAAATGCTCCTTAGAGCATTTTCTTTATATGCATTAATCCTGATATGCATGATGACTGGGACTCGTGTTAGGCAGTCTTTTCTGTCCTCCCAGCCTTTGGCATCTGCTTTGCCAGTGGGATTCCTTCCTCCACCCTCCCGGGTCGTTGCGCACGGTCACGGCTCCTCGCGCTTTGGGCACCTCCAGCAAGGGCTGCCTGAGCCTGGTGTGCTGTGGAGGCACCCGTGAGGAAGAAGCGTTGCAATGTCTGGGTTCAGGGGGTTATCAGCAACAGCAGTGGGCTACGAGTTCCTGCATGAAGCAGATGTGTCACCTCCTGTGCTGGGTGTTGAGGACAGGGACGGCTTGTCCTTGGCGAGGAGCTCTGCCAGTGTTGCTGCTCCATGGGGCTTACCTGTATGGGACCTGCTCCTCTCTCAGCTGCAGGCACATGAGCACCGGGCTGCTGGAAAACCTCAGGAAGGTGTCGAAGTGGATGGAGGACTCCGCCTCCGTCTGGCTTCTCACGGTGGTTTGAAGGAAAGGGGCATCTAGTTCTGCCTGGAAATCGATGGCGAGGCTTCCCCTGCAGGAGGGGAGCACGCAAGTCTGGTCACCGAGCAAAGACCTTGGGCACTGGACAGCTCCTCAGACACCTCAGCTGTAAGTCCAGCCATGGAGCTGAAGATCCTGTGTGTCCACCACCCCCTGTCCGAGGCACGGCTGGACCCAGCAGGAGAAAGGCAGGGGGCTGTGGCGGGGCAGCCCGAGGTGGGGCAGCCCTTGTTTGGGTGCTGAGCCCCCCAGGGATCCTGTACCCCCCCCCCCAGCCAAGCAGCTCCCCACCCACTGACCTGGTGTTGATGCTGGTCCTCAGCTCCTGCTCCCAAATGTTCACGTCCATGTTGGCCGAAATGTCGAGCCCGAGCCCGCCCAGGACTTTGACCACCACTTGGAGGCCGGACTGTAGGGGAATGACCTGGGGGAAGGAGAGGGCAGCTCTTGCTGTGCCCAGGCCCAGCTCCTGGCCATGACCCAGGCCCAGCTCCTGGCCCAAAGACCTGCCTCGGTGCCACCTCGACCCTGCGTGTGTATCCACAGTGAACAAGCCTGACCTGGTGGATTTTAGGTGTGGGATTCACACGGTGCGTCATGGACCTGTCTGGTGGCCAACGGGGACCGAGGCAGGCCACCCCCATCCAGTACCTGGTGATGGTCCATCAGCAGGAGGTTCCCTTTGACCACGCTTGTGGGCTCTCCGCTGCTTAGCAGAACCTTGGCCATTAAGTCTGCGTACCCCTGGAAGAAGACAATCGGCCGCAGCTGAACGTCGAAGAAGACGGCAGACATCCCGGCCTTGAGCTCTGTCTCCTCTTCCCCTTCCAGGACGCTCTCTCCCAGCATAGATTCCATCCCTTGGGCTTCGATAGTGACCTAAAACACAGAAATGGGGACACGTCAGGTGCATGGAGCACAGCTGGAGACTCACTTTTGGGCACCATGATGCTATTTGTCCAGCCCTCCTCCTCTGGGGCAGGCTCCCTTCTCCAGAGCAGGGCTTCCCTTCGGTGACCCTTGCAGCAAGGGGGTGAACTAACAAGCTGCACGCCCTCTGGGGTTTCTGGTACGGGGTGCTCTGGGTGGGGAGGAGAAGCCGAACCCCGCTGCTGCCCTCTCACCTGAGCCGCACGGAGCTGCCTGTGGTGGCTGAGCAGCGAGAAGTCGGAGACGCTCTTTCTCAGGAACCCGCCCTCCAAAAACAGCAGATCCAGCCCAAAAGTGGAGAGCAGGTCCTCGGTGGCTGAAAGACAGAGCTGCCCATGAACACCTGGTGAAGCTAAATTATTCAGAGGGGGGAAGTTTCTCTGCGCCTTCTCCTACCATTCTTGGAATAGCAGGGCAGGGGTTTTCCTGCAGGTGTTGGTTATTTTGCCCCCGCGCATCCCCGACAAGGCTAGGCTGAGATAACTCGAAGGGGGACAGCAATGAGGGCCGAGGGGAGAAGATGTAAGCAGATATTTAGCAAGCACTGATTGCTGTAGCCCCTTTGAAGTTTGGTGATTTTTTTGTCTCGGTACAAGGATTCTCCTCTTTGAAGACCTTATTAAAAATACCGAAAGAACCGAGGAATGGGGCTAAGTATCTTGACTTATCGGGAAGAGCGCAAACTCCCACCTACAGCCTACTCTTGGCTTTGTCTCCAGCTGAAGTTCCTCTGTCAAATGAGCAGGATTTGGGAAAAATATGTGACGGGGCCCAGCCCACCTGCTGCGGAAAGCAGGGTGGTCACAGGGACCTCACAGGAGGGCAAACACATCTCAGGTGGTGGCAAGCAGCCAGCATCCGATGGGAGACGTGCTCAGAAGCCCCAGCCCGAGATTTTGGGGGCATTTCCATAAAGCTGAGGCTTCTGCTGCAACCCGCCTTTCCCCACCAGCCCCTCCGTCAGGCTTTTGAGGGGAGCAGGGGACCGGTGTCCGCCGTGGTGTCACCTGTCAGAGGTCCCAAGAAGGAGGAGGAGGTGCCAGCTTTCGAGAAGTGGTTGTAGTTGTTTATCTGGGGGTCTCCCATGATGTCCTTCATTATCTTCCTAGAAGCGAGAGGGAAACCACGTGTAAGGGCCGGGAAGGAAGGAAAATGAGTGGAAGTGAGGGAGGGCTGTGCAAAGAAAAGGAAATATGAATTTCAGAGCTGTTCCGGTTGCTGATGAGTGTGAGCAAAGAGGGCAATGGGCAGACTGGGGCTGCCCTGGAATTTGCCTCTCCTCTGGTTTATTAGGATAAACCATCCGAATATTTTTGTGCAGCTTCTGCTTAGCTCTGGAAACTGTTAGATCTTGGCTTGTTCCATGCCGATAGGGAGATTAACGCGGTTACAAGCCGTGCGCTGCCCTGCGAGCTGGAGCTCTGCCTTCCAAGGACTCTGCTGCAGCCACGAGCCTGGGTCCTGCGGCCGCTTTGGGGCACCCAGCTTTAAGGGCTCAAAAGCTGAAGCTGGAGCAATGAGGAGGGGAAAAAAGCAGTGTAAACCTAGGGGAAAAAGGCAGCCTCCTGCTCCAAACCCACCTCGCTGGGTGGTGCTCAGCACGCAGGCTGCTCTGGACCTTGCGCAGCAGGAACGTCGCTGTTTCTGTTTCCATCTCCCCCGTGGCCAGCAGGATGTTGATGACATCCATGGGCAAGGGCTGGCTGTCCAGGAGGATTTCTGCAGCGGCCAGGCGGCACGTTTTCTCGTAGCTCTTCCTCTTCTCATGGAAAATCCTCCTCATCGCCCTCTTCACCTGGGAGAGGGCAGTTTGAGAGGTGCCAAGAGTGGTGGGGACCCCCACGGGAAAGGAGCACAGAGCTTTGGTGGCTTCCCGTCATACCTCGCTGGAGATGTGCCGAGCAGGGAATCTCCGCAGGGCAGAGATGGCCGCAGCAGAGATGGCGGTGGGACCTTCCTCTGCGTGCTCCAGGAGGATGGGGATGGTCTCGGGCAGCACCGCGTTCCCCAGGGCCAGCAGGTGGATCACCGCCTCGGGCTCCTCCTTGGCACTCCTCAGCCCTGCGAGGACGGCTTCAACGCCACGCTCCACCTCCTGGTCAGGTTGGGCAAGGGAGCAGAAGCGAAGGAGGATGAGGAGAGGGCCGGGAGGTGTTTTGGGAAGCCCTGGGGGTGTTTGGGGTCTGGGGAAGATGGGGTGTTGCAGGGGCCCACCTGCAGCCCGCGCAGCCGCTGCCGGCACAGCTTGCCCACCAGGGAGCCCAGAGCGACCGCCCCCGTCTCCCGCACCTCGGGGGCCAGCTGCTTCCCATCCAGCTTGTCCTGGGTGTTAGGAAACATGAGAAAAAAGGGAAAAAGAGAAAGGAGGAGTAGGTTTAGCTGTTATCGCAGAGCATTTATCCAAACAGCAGGGAGAAGCTGCCTGCTTTTGAGGAGGCAATGCGTGGCTTAGTTGGATAAAATGCTACCATTTTTCACAGTGGCTGTTAGTTAAGCTTTTATTACTTGACGTAAAGCACCTTCTGCGGGATACTTCTCCCCGAGGAACATCTACTCCTATTGCCAGTGTCCCATTAAAAGCACATAAAGTAATCACACGGGTAGGAAGGTCTATTTCTACAGACTTTAGTGTCTATAGAATGTACCTGTGCATCTACAGATAAATATTTTTTGCCATTCCCTCCTGGCTGAAAGCAGGTGAGGACCCACCCTGGATGCAGGTCCCTCTGAAGGAGAGGAATGTCCCCACTCACCAGCACCAAGCGGAGGAGCTCTTTTGAAGGCCGGGGTGAGAAAGCTGCTGCATAGAGAAACGTCTCCAGCAGGGACTTGGGGTCCTTGCTGAAGTCAAGGAAATCCGAGAGAGCTGCCAAGGATGCCACCGACTGCGCGGCCACCGCTGCCTCCACGACGAAGGGGCTGGAGGGAGAGGCGGGAGGTCATCACTGGTGGTGCTGGAGAAGACACTCATCCCCCTCCCTGTGCTTTATGACTCATCGGAGCTTCAGTTCTTGGGTGAAAAGACCCAAAAGGTTGGTTCTTGCTCCGAACTTCCCCATTTTTAGGGCTCACACTGACCAGGATGGATGCTACGGGCATGTAAACGGAGCGTTTGCTCTGCTCCAATGCCACCTTAGTCAAAAACAAAATAAAAGGGCATGTGGTGTTTGTACAGTGTGGGAATTCAGGGAAACCAGAGCGCTTTTGGACTGCCAGGTCATGGTGGGAAAGCTGCCGTGCTGCTGCGTGGACTGGGTACGGTTACGGAGCAGCACGTCCCTGCGTGCCACGGTCCTACATGCCATTTATCGGCACGGAAATCCCCTTTTGGTGAGGTAGCGAGCAGGAGCCTCACAGCATCTCCTCGGGAGCCCTCTTCAGCAGCTGCAGCACATCTCTCCTCTTGGCGCCGCGCAGCATCTGGAGGAACCTCTGGAACCGCCACGCGGCCGCCGCCTGCGAGAGGTCCCCCTGGGCACTCTGGCCATCAAAGGTCTTCAGGTAGGCGACCAGCTGTAAGGACAGTTGGGGGAATTTCGCCTCTTTCTCTTGGCTCCTGAGTCAAGGGATGATATTTAAACTCGGGTAACGTTTAGGAGGGGAAGCGGCCCACTGGGATGCTGAATTTAGGCCACGCAGCCAGAGGGATGAGCAGATGATCTACTGCATGGTCCCACCTGCAGTGCTGAGGGCTTGTGCTGAAGCCCCAAACCCTCAATTTGAGAGACTGAGGGCATCACCAGTCACTGTGGCTCCTGAATTACCAAATGAAATGCCTGGGGGACTTGAGGAGGCAGAAATTTCTCCTTGCCAGCCTGAGCAGTGGTGGAAGCACGTCCTGCCCTCAGCCCCGGGACGCGTTTAGCCTGGCTGGATGTGCCAGTCGTGCACCCTCACCGCGGTTTAACCCCAAATCCTTCCACCTCCTCCCATCCACCCCAGGCACGTGGAGATTTATTGGGCCGTGTGGTGTCACCGACCGAGGGGCAGTGGGTGCAGCCCCTCCTGAAGGGCAGGCTGGCCGTCCCCAGGGGCTGGTGCTGGCCATCCGTGCCAGCCAGCGCGTCCTCAAGGCTCCTTCTGGCTTCTTCTTCTGGGGCAGGAGATGAGGACACCAGCTCGAGCTGCTGCCTGTTAGGGGAGAAGCAGCCACTGGTGGGTGAGTTGGTCTCACGCCGAGCCCCCCTGTCCAGGCAGGGGGACGGGGACATTGCTCACCTCGAGCTGATTTTGACACCGGTGGTGGACCTCAGGGCTAGGGCCACCAAGTGGCTTTCCTCTGCCAGCACCGACTGGAGCACGCTGTCTTTCACCACGTACTGGCTTCTGCTGGTGGGCTGCCACTGGACTCCAAAAATCTAAAAAAAAAAAAAAAAAAAAAAAAAGGAAAATCCAGAAGGGCCCGATCTCTTCCCAGGGGTGGGAGAAGGCAGCCCCCGGTGAGGGCCGTGGCGTGCGGAGGAGGACTGGTGACACCGTGTGGGCCTTCTCTTTTATTACAGGGTGGTGTCACCGTGCCTCGGCCGCTGGCGATGAAGGCAGCAGGAGGAGGAAGGGATGCTCCTGCCTGGGGATGGCAAATTGGAAGCCTACGCACTCCTGGTTTCTCCTCACAGACATCGCCTCCTGCTCTCGATAAAACCCCGTTTCCTACAAATGTGCCAGGCAGAACTTATTTTCTGGGGTGAGTTTGCTGTAACTCATAGCCAGAAAGCTTTTGTACGAGCGCTCGGCGTGTGGCTGCCGCGTGTCAAGACTCCTGCAAAGCCCGTGGGGGATCTCTGTGGCCATGTTCATGTCTACATTGAATTTAATACAATATATATATAAAACGATTTTAATAGGGGCAGAAATAACTGCATTAAGGCCCACAGAGTTTCATCTCTTCATGCCAGGGGCTAAAAGCTTGTCCCAGGCTGGCACGGAAGGCTGCCTGCTGGACTCAAAGCCCACCTGCGGGAGGATCTGGGGGGACAGCCCTAATATGCTTGACCTAAGCTTAGCTCTGCCATCGCCACGAGAGCCATGGGCTTGCCTTGTTCACAGAGGTGAATCCCACTTTTGGCTTCGTGCAGCTGAGGAGATCTTTTGTCTTTGTGATGGAGTGGTTGGACACGGTGTACGTGACCCGGCAGCTTCCAGAGGCGTCCTCCTGAAACACAGAGAAACCCCGCTTGGCAGAAACCCTTGCGGACGTTCTTCCAAGGGAAGATGATAATTTTGTAGACGTGCCTGGTCCTGAAAATCAGCTGCGGATGGTTTATATTTCTCAGTTGCTGTTCACAGCCCCCCTACCTCAACAGTGGTGCCGGCGTGGGGCTGCAGCTGGAGCAGACTGACGATGCCTCGCTTCAGGTTGGAGATCAGGGCGCCTTCTGCTTCGTCCCCATAGAGGGCTTTGACCTGGCGGGGTAAGATGTGCTGTCAGGCTGTGGGGACGGCTCCCGGGGCCCCCGGAGAAAGGCATCTCCCTTGCAACCGAAGCAATGCCCTGGAGGTTTCACTATCGCCTCCCTCAGCTGGCTCTGTGGAGGTGTGCCTGCATGTTTTAATCTTTTTTTAAAAAATAATCCTCTAAGGAGGAGAAGGTCAGAAAGGAGCTCACATCCCACCGTTGGGACTAAAGCCCAGATAAAACCCTTCTGGAGGACGGGGATAAACCCAGGGGGATGCTGCACCGCGGTAGACCGTGTGCTCCTGTATGTGCCACCGCTCTCCTCCTCGTGCTCCGACGTGGAAGCAGAGCCAGGGCAGGTGCTCGGATGAGCTTCATAGCCAGGAAAACTTTGGATCCCTGCAGGAGGGTTCCAGCTGACCTTGCCGCTGCTCCAGGAGATGAAAATCGGCTGCTGGAGCTCTGCCTGTGCCTCCGGGCTCAGCACGATCTCCGCGGGGGGACCTCCAGCACCAGCCTGCCCCTTCGCCTCTTCTGGCTGCTGTCGGGCTTTCAGGTCCTGGATCTACGACAGCAGAGAGCAACGATGTCTGCTGGAAAGCTGCCGTGCATCTTCAGGGCATGCTGGCAAGGGAAAGGGATGCAGGAAATGCAGCATCGCCCCTTGCAGGAGACGTACCTGTACCCGGAGCAGCTCCTCCCCGCCTGGGTCCCTCCAGAGCCGGCGCACCCCGAGCAGCGCCTCCGCCTGCAGCCAGCCTCCCCCGGGGGACGGCTCGGCCACGGGGTCCAGCCGCACGGCCAGGGCGTAGCGGTACTGGTGCTGCCTGCCCGGCGGGAAGGAGAGCGCCTGCGGGTCCCCTGGGGACGGGTTGCAAACGTTGAGGGGTGGTGGTCATGGCTCCCTCCGCTCCCCGAGTGCCACAGGACCTGGACTCCAGGGATGCTCGAGAACTGCACTGGGTGCTCTTTGAAGCCTGCGTCTCGTAGCCCAAATCCCAAATTTCCTGTGTCTACACGGAGAGCTGCTCACGGCACACCTCGCTACACCTGAGCTCCCCGTTCTACTTTTTCAATTTCCATAGTATTGCGCGTTAAGGGGAAGTTTGGATATTCCAGGAGTACCTAAATATCCAATTTGGAGATATACAATATTTGGATATTCCTGGTTGCATTTCCACTCTTGCCTTGGAAATCATGGCTGGAGAAGGGGCCCTGCCTGGGGACTTCAGCACTCTTGGAAAATCCCGTGCAAACTCTTTAATCCCGAAGCAAACTTTTCTGAGTGTGCCCACAGATAGGGGAGAGGTTTTGAAGGTCTTTTCAGCTCTGTGCATTAATTAATGCAAAGTCAGTTAACTTGGGGACAACACTGGTAATTTTTTTTTTTTGCTAGGAGAGAAGAGAGACTGTGCTCTTCATATCCTATGTTTTCCCTTTTTCCCCTCCTGAGCAGATCAGGAGCTGTATCAGAACCTCCGACACTTAATTAAATCACTGACCTTGCAATAGGGCAAAACGAAGCTGCTGGGGGCAGCTTTGGATCCAAACTCCCCTTTGCTTTTATCTGACTTGTTCAGAATTAGCTGGAGTTGCTTCTCTCGTTCCTGTGCACGTAGGATTTGGGGCAGGGGTGCCTTTGCCACGACAGACATTTGGTCTAATCTCTTTTTCTAAAGCCACTTAAAATCCTCCTGCAAGTCTGATGTGCTTGCTGAGCGCCTGAAATGTCTGATGGTTTTGCTACTTTTGTTATCGTGACAAACTGGGTTTTAAAATCCCTCTGAAAAATTAGCACAGTCTCAGGGGAGGGAAAAATCCCCAGTTTGAGCAGGAATCGATGGAAATCCAGCTAACTTCCCAGGCCTGCCCTCCACCAGCCCAAAGAGTTCCTGTCTTTGCGTGCTGTGCGCAGGTGGAAAAGCCCCAGCGCTCGGCTGTTCCTCGCCCCCCAGGAGGACTTCCCTGCTCCCCCGCATTCCCCAAAGCCATGAGATGCTCGGTGGCAGCTGCCATGGCAGTACCTCTTCCCTCCCCATTTAGGGGCTTGTGCAGGGCTCCGTGCAGAGCAGTGAGCCCCGGGGTGCTCTTTGTGTGCTGGGACGAGCATCTGTCCTGCTTCCCGGGACAGCCTCGGCCCCAAAGCCTCTTACCTTTCACCGTGCTCAGGAAGGAGCAGCAAAGCAGGGAGATGGAGCCCCAAAACGCCTGCGGAGCCATGGTGGGCTCTGGGAGCTGGGGAAGGAAGGGCTGGGAGGGGGGCCGCATGCACCAGCGGCTGCGCTTTGCAGCCGTCGATGGCGGGACCTGACCTTCTCCTCGTCCCGGCGCTCCACTCCCAAGGAAAAGCAAATAATTAAACCTTTGCACCAACCCCCAGTAGCCACGGAGGGTTTGGAAATCAGCTGGGCTTTGCCAAAGAGCGGTGACAGCGGGGGGAAAGCTGCAGGAAGCGTTTTGGGGTAGAGAGAAGGCGGCGGCGTGGCGAATTTGCCCCGGTGCGGGAGGCGGATGCTCGCTGCCCCATCCTTACCAAACCTTCCCTTCCCTCCTCCAGAAGAGTTGCTTTTGAAATGAAAGATCCGGGGGATTAGGGAGGGAAAGCAGCATTTTCCCTCTCCATTGAAGTTAGGGACTGGGGTTTGCAGGCTCATGTTACTTAAAGGGCCAGGCTGGAGGGGCCAGGCCAAAAAGCAGCAGGGGAAGGGGTTTGGGAAGCTGATGCTTCGCTGGCTGTGCCCTGCCAGCCGTGCAAAGTTTAGCATGCGTGAGCTTTTGGGTTGCACCATTTAAGTGGCTCCTAAAGCCTGTGATTGCAAAGGGCCACAGCTGTGTTTGCTGGGATGCAGAGTGAATGGGCAGCTTGCTTCCCACTCAATTCCGAATCAGCCAGCTTTTGTACAGCCCCCAAATTGCTGATATTTTGCCCCAGACCCATCTGTGGACATCACGCTCTTGGAAAGATGCCTTAGGAAACTGGTAAATCTATGCACCTAAACCCAGTGCTGCTGAAGTTTTGGGTGCTCCTCCAGCCCCTCACGAACCCCCCAGGAGAAATACAACCTCCCATTTCCATCTGGGCACAACCTCCCAGTGCAAATCCTCTCCTAAGGAGTTAAATCAGTGTGCTCACGGATACCTGCCTGCTTGCCACAGAAGCTGGACGTTGGCCTGAAACCTAGAGCTGAGGTAGCTGTGCCAAATGTTGGGCCAAAATAAGTAGGAAAACAACCAACTGGTGAAGCACTGAGCACTCGTGGTCTCCTTGAAGTGAACGGTTGCTTTACACGAGGGGAAATTCAACACCCGAAAATATTGACCGGTGTATTTTACACAAAACCTTGTTTTGATCTCACTCCGAGTTCCCTCGGAGATTATCTGCGGGCAGCGCCACAGACACAAACAGGACACCAAGCCCCCTGCCCTGCTCTCCAGCCCTCGTGCTCCAGGTTGTCCTCACCCCTCTGGCCAGCCACGCGGGGCTCGCCACCGGGGAGCCAGCCTGCAGGTCCCGGCGCTGATGGTCCTGGCGCAGCAGCTCCACGACCTGTTGGCAGCAGAACGGGGCGCAGGCGGTCAGGACAACCAGGTCATCGTGCCCCGAGCTGCACGGGGGACAAGTGGCAGGGCAGAGGGGCACGCGGGCACCTTGTCTGCCAAGCTGTGACATCGGGGTGGACTTTGGCAGGGGTGGGCGTCGTGCCCAGAGGCAGGATGAAAGCAGGCGATGGATGTGATGGCATCGAGGCACGTTTGCTGCAAGCCTCATCCCGCCCAGGGTGGCTCTGGACACACCAGGCTCTCCATGAGCATCTCCCCAAGGGAACGGTTTTTTTTTTTCTGGTGCAGATTTTCACCAGAAATGTGTAAGGGAAGTAGTGAGACCCAAACTCTCCTAACCCAGAGCGCTGCTGGGGAAGTCCTGCTGTGCCTCAGGGGCTTGCCAGGACAGATGCTGGCTAGCTGGGGAATTTCCAGCTCTGCTTCCAGTATCACATCACCCATGGGCAGATGGGGGGGGGGTGGAAGGCAAAGCTCCCCAGGTAGTGGCCCGCAGGGGCTTTGAATCCCATTCCGGGTCACTCATCCTTTCTGCCAGGGACCAGAGGTTTGCGAGAGCAGGTCGAGGAGTGGGAGGTGGCTGTGTCAAACCAGTTCTTCCTTTGGCTCAGGTCCCTGCATTTTCCTTGTTGGGAGCCAGAGACGGCGAGTTCGTGCAGGATGAGGGGATGTGTGGGCAGGTTTGGGGTGGGGAAGCTGGAAGCGTGGGAGCAGGATTGTTCCTGCTGCACCTTTCACCCCAAGCGAGGTGCTCTTGTAAGCTTCCCTTTTCCCCCAGGGAAGTCCCAACCACCCCAAAGCCCAGGACTTGTAAAAGTGATGGAGCAGCCTCAGACTGAACGCATTCATCTGCGGAAATGGAAAACCTGAGGATGTGTGAGGAGTTCCCAGGTAACTGGTGGCACTGAAAAATCCCCCAAAGCCCCAAGCAGGGAAGTTTTTCACCACCCACCTTTGCATGCTGTCCCATGGGAGCGCACCGACCTGCATCCAGCCAGGGGATCGCCTTGTTGGGGGGGTCCCCGATGGGTGTCCACTGTCCTGCCCCCCCCAGGGTGGTGGTTAGGAGCTGGACCTCCATCCAGGAGCGGGACGAGAGAGGACTTGGTGCTGAGCCTGCAGGGAGAGGGGAAGAGCCATCAGGGGAAGGGGTTGGCATCAGTCCCGGTGTTTTCCCTTATTCTTGGAACATCTCTGCTTCTGCGTCTCCATCCAGCTCGGACAAAGTGCGGTCTGGAGGAGTTAAGCTGCCACCTCTGTATTTTTTATTTTTATTTTTTAAATGAGAAGCGAGATAAAGGATGTCTTTCACCAGGAGAGGTGTTCAGCTGGGAACGCTGCAACGCATCGGGTGGGATCTGGGAGGGAAACAAGCAGAGGAATAGGATGGACATGTGATTATCACCCTCGATGCTCTGAGGATTTGCTGTGCCAAACCTCCCTCTAGAAAAATCAGTGCAGATGCCATTCCCTTCCCATATCACACCCCCACCACCCCAGCAAAGCTCCCCACTCCTCCGTCCTGCGCACCCCTACCTTGGATATGGATTTTCCTGGTAAAAGTGGAAAGGAGAAGGAGCGGTGGCTGAGCCCGCCGGGGTGACAGCTTCTCCTCCAGGGGGTCTGGTGGCCCCGTGGTGCACCACCGAGCTCGCACGGTGATGCCTGCTGCCTCCTCTTTATGGGCCCTGGCGGCGTCGCTGTGGGAGCAAGCGGCGGCCGATGCGGGCCAGATGCCAAGAGGCAAGTCACCGCCGAGCCCGGCCAAGGTGCTGAGGGGCAGAAAATGGAAATGCAGGGAAAAACCCTGGGAAACTTGTGCCTGAAGCTTTCCATGTGGCTGGCCGTGGCCAAACATGTCCCCTCGGTATCTGCTCTCACTTGAGTGGGTCTCTGGAAAACGGGGACCCCGGTGGTGATTGCAGCGCCTAGCCATGCTGCCTGTGGGGCAGATGCTGCCCGTAGCTCCCCCATCCCCTCCTAGACTCCACGGGTGAAAAGAGGGATGGTGCTGCAGCTCCACCTGGTCAGGGTGTCCTGGGGAATGGGGCCACCGCCAGCTCTCCCCATGGGGCTGACAAAACCCAGGGGGTACCACTCTTTGGTGCTCGTGTTTACGGATGTCGGGACTGGGGGAAATGTCTGTTTGTTTGACTTGATTGGGTGCTTCCCAAGCACTTTTCAACTTCTTGTAAACCCAGGCAGACTCTTGCCCTGCTAAAAGACATGATTTACCACAACGGGGGGGGGGGCTTTGCAGTCACTCCTGGGGCCAGGTGTCCCTGGGGTAAAGCTGAGGGCACTACTGGGCCCTAACAGCCCCGAGCAGCCTCACCTGGGGCCTCCACCACCCCCGTGCCCCCCTGGAGAATATTTAAGCCCAGTCTCCAGCTGGGCTGGGTTTCTCAGTCTGTGAAGAAGCTTTGTCTGTGTCCCCTTTCTGCCCTATCTCTGCTGCTCCTGGATGGGAACAGGCTTGGTTTGTGACCTCTGGGGCAATGGGTCCCTCAGGAAGCCGTGGTTGTTCCCAAAGCATCCATCTTCTCCTTGCTGCACGTCTCTGAGGTAGGTGGGACGTGCCCTGGGGCTTTCTGTGGGAGATGGCTTTGTGCTGGGCGGCCTGGGGTTTGTCCCTGCCCCTGGGGTTCCCCACACAAATGGGGTCAGCTCCAAGGAGCAGAACTCGGCGGGTGTGGTGTTTCTGTAGGACAAATGGCTTGGGAGAAGCTGCAATTCCTGCAAACGCAGCTTGTTCTGCGAGCCAGTCTCTGAGTGGTGCCAGTGTTGCCTGTTTAAAAAGCAAACAATAACCAAAGAGGTGAAAATACTTGGGCAGCAGCAGTAAGAGCTGGGCTCTGAGAGCTTTGGAGCTGTTTTTGTACAGCTCTGGCCTTGAAGCAGACCTTTTTGAGATGGTTCACCTAAGCTGAGCCTGATAAAGGGGATTCTCCTTTCCCAGCCTACTTTTAGGCAATTGTTTTGTAGGGAAAGCCCAGAATGAGCTATCTGGGCCAGGAGAGCAGTCTGTGGCAGCGATGCCTCCCTTAAGAGGCACATAAGAGTGTCTGCCTCTCTGTCGAGAGGCTCCCCAAAATTCCCCCATTGGCAAATTCATGCCTTATTGCGTTAGGGTTGCTAGGCTGCACTGCTCAGGGCAGCAGCAACGCCTGCCTCCCTCCCTTTTTTCCCCTTGTTCCGTCACCCCCCACCCAAAGGGGGCTGTGGAGCAATGTCAGGGCTCATTCGGCATTGCCCACCACAGCTCTGTCGCGGGGGGCTCAGTGGATGGGGGCAGGGGGTCGGCCTGGGCACGCAGAGCTGCTAGGAGCTGAGGTCCCCTGAGCCCAGGCCGTGTCTCTCTATTTCGGGTCCGATAAGCAGAATTAAAGGTTTGCTGCTTAAAGCACAACGGTGCTTTGTGGAAAGGCAGGGAATAAGGCTGGGGTCGCCCGGCCCATCTCCCCACGGCAGGCTTTAGCAGTGCTGCTTGGCACGAACCCCTTTGCCAAGAGCTTCTGCTGGGGGGGGGATTTTTGGTTCCTGTGGTGAATTTGTCCCTGTGCTTTACTGCTCCGACTGCTATAAACACTTTCTGCGTGCCTTGTCTTGCTGCAGTTTTGCCTTATTACTTCTAGCCCTGGCCACCGCTGACGTGGAAAGTTGTTCTTTCTTCTTTAAGAGAAGAATTTGGAGATACCTTGGCTGCAGCCCTGTTTCCTTCCCTCTCCCCTTCCAGACCCACGTTTGTTTCCGTCATTCCCCTGCAAAACTTTGGGAAGCAGGTGAGCCATGGGGCCTGCTTCCCTGTTGAGGTATTTGCTCTTCCTTCACCCACCTGGGAGCTGCGGGTGAAGGTCTGGTTTGGAGGAGCCCACCCCGATCCCTTTGCCCAAGCAAACAACCTTGCCATTATTTTAACCCCCTTCCGCTGCTCTGCTGTTGGACTTTGGCACTGCTGCGAGCTTCCCTGGGCTAGTGTGAAGCACTTGGTGAAAAGAGAAATACCCAGACAACTTTTTTTTTTTAAAGATTATAACATTTTCTGTAAGCCCTTGAGATGTGACCAGATCTGTTAAAAAACCAACCCTGCAAATGCCTCCCCTCACCATGTTCCGTCTTCTGTCTGCATGGTTCATTAGTTTGTAATCCCAACAATTGCTAGGGAAACCTTTCTAATCTTGTCAGCTGGCAACGCGACTGCTTTTTAATTTAGTTTGTAAGTAGTTTTTAAAGTCAGGCTATGCCTATGCTATCGATTTGGGCTTTTGATTGAGCAAGTGGCTGTTTAACAAGGTCTCTGCCACGCTGCTTTAATGCCTTTCTGCGAGGGTCAAGGAACGCACCAGGATGGGAGAAGCGTTACCCAACGCTGTTGATAAATGCTGTGTGTTAAATCAGCTTTCCTAAAGGGCCGTTTTGTGTCACTTGCCTTCAGTGAAACGGAGGTGCTTGAATTGCTTTGGAGAATGGTCTGCACTGCGGTGTGTGGGTAGAGGCTGTAGGTAGCCAACACATCCTTAGCTGACAAGTTATTCTGAGATTTTTTTCTGAAGATGTAAAAAATGCCACGTTTTAGATCTTTAGACCGTTGTGCACCTTTCCAGCTCCCAAAGCTGGAAGTTCCTTCTTACCCCAGCTAACGCTGGGGGAGCAGATTGCTCTCCAGTAAGAGTTACTCCTCTGTGGGTGCTTTTCTGCTGATGCTGAGAGCAATTCCACAGCCTCAGGTCCCAAGGCCTGGTGATGAGATGCTGATGTTGGGCTTGCAGAGGTAGGAGTTGCCAGGGGACCTTAAAAGCCTCGTGTTGGTGCATGTTCAAGTCTTAGCTGGCCATTAATTTTTCAGTGTGTGTGCAGTATCATCAGCAATGTCTGTGCACGCTGGGATGTAATTAGCAGATTACCCTCTGTGTCGGGTATCCGCTTACTTGGCTGAGCGTCCTGATGTTGAAGCGAGATGTTTTATTTACCAGTGCAACCTGAGCCGGCTGGATATGAGAGCACACTCCGTTAACACCAGAGAAGCCAGTGCTGGGATTGTCTTTCTAGGCTGGAAAGGACCTTCAAGAACGTCAAGGCCAACCACAACCTGACCTGCTGAGTCCCATCACTAAGCCACATCTCGTAGGGCCACAGGTGCTCATAATCCCTGCTGCCACCAAAGCATCTCTGTCTTGTGCATCACTAGATGATGATGAGCAAAATCCTGGGTGATCCCAAGGATGGGGAACAAAGCCACGTGTGACTTTGTTCCAGTCTATTTTTTTGCTCCAGGGGGTCTTGCTCTTCAATTAATACCTGATCTGATGTTGCTCAGGCACCAGGAAATCACAGAGGCTTTCCTGGCACGTGCATCTTGGTCCTCACTAAGCTGCTGCTGTGCTCTGGGGTCAGACATGGCTCATCCATCGGAGTTGTTCTGATCCTTGAAAAGCCTCGAGTGCAGCTGGGGAGCCTCCTGTTTCTCTCCCTTCGGAGGCGATGTGCGAGTCATGAGGCATTGGGCCAGCTCGTGCTGCATTTTATTTACATTTTTACAATTAAACAAGTGGTTGATAAGATTGACAAGGAAGATATGGATTCGGAGCGTGTCAGACAAACCTCTAAACACTTTGGGTGATTTACAGAGCAGGAGGATAGAAAGACTGTTCTCTAGTGCAAGATTAATAACATGCTCGCTGCGCTAAGTCACTTCTTAAAGGCAATTTATCATTCATTTAAATGTGGGAGCTATAATGCATGATGACTCGTCAGCCAAACAGTGGAGGGCTTTCCTCTCTGATTTCTTTTCCTGTGTTGAACTCCAGCAAGAGCAATCAATCATATCTAAAAGTGTTTTTTTTTTTTCTTCTCTGTGATCACCTGTAGTTTAGGGGGGAACAGTATCCAGAGGCCTTAATTATTTAATCTAAATTGCCTTCTTCCTCCCCATGTGAGGTCTGGGTGTTGTGCTGGGGAAAGGGGCCAAAATGATTTCTGGGCTGCGCATTGGGAGCTCGGGTGCTTCCCTTTTCGGGAGGGCTGATGCTGGAGAGTCAGCTCCCTCTATGGTCGGAAGAGGGAGAGACGCCTTCCTTCTGCAGGTCTTCCAGCCCGTGTCATGGAAGGGCTGGTGTTGTTTTTCCTGCTGTGTGCAAATGAAGTCTTGCATCTTCCTAAAACCGCGGTGTAAATCCCACTCGAGGTGATAAACCTCTCAAGTGCATGAGCTGGGAATTGAACCATGACCCTGGGCTAATACACCTCCGTGCGTGATAAGAGGTGCAAAAGCATTTGCAAATGAATAAAACTGGGACTCCCATAAAAATGGGAGCGCTGTTCTGCGTTGTAAGATGATAGGCCTGGAAATCCTTCTGTATTGCACTGGAAATCTGGCAGAAATGAAATGCTCAGTGTTAGGGGCTCCTGCCTGGAGGCTGCTGGGGGTAGGGTGAGGCAGAGGAACTGCTGTGTGTGGTTTTTGAGGGTGGTTTTTCAGCCAGAAGCTGGTCAGGATTTGTGCTGGTTATGGGGTTGTGGCTTATTAGACTGTAGGAACCCCTTAAAGGGTGGCAGGTCTGGCTTATTTTTCAGGTTTATTTTGCAGCCTCCAAGAAGCATCACTTGTTAGCACCACCTCAAAGTATTTGTTTTCTAGTTTGACAATATGCAGCTCGGACAGCTGGCCAAAGCCAGGACGTGGTAATTCATGGCATTGCTCCGACCAGGGCTGGATCCTGGCGCTCAGGCTGGTGAAATGCTGTCACTTGCTCACTGTCATAGCCTCCGTGGGTGCTGACACCTGAAGCCAGCAGAAAGCATGAGGATCTCTTCTGATGCACCTTGGCATGTTATCTTGTGCTACGTAATAAAGATCTTTCCTGCATCACAGCCCGCATGTGTCCCCAGGGCAGTGTGAGCCAGCTTGCCACCGGCGCTGATACTGCTGGTGATAGCAGAACAAAGATGTTGGTGCTTTGTTCCCCATTGTCGCCTTAAGCGGGTGACAGGAAGAAGGCGGATGTGCAAATGATCAAAAAATCCCCTGCTCTGGGTGGGGACTTGCTCAGCCTCCTGCACCCAGAGCATCCTCAGCAGAGGACAGCCCAGTGGTGGCACTGGGGCAAGTGAGGTGTCACCTCCCAAGTGACTCTAAAACTCCTCTGAGGATGCAAACTGGGGCAGGGTCTTTCCAGCAGGACCACCCCCTGGAAATGGAGACCGAAGGCATTATGGCTATAGGCAGCACCAGAAACCCCACGGGGGAGCGCGTGCAAGGAACGCCCAGGCTGGCTGGGAAACGTTGGTCGCTGCAATCTGCAACGCAGCAGCAGGGAAAAAAGTCATTTGGGGAACTACATGCAGGGCTATAAAATTGGACAGGAAAAGGGGGGGGGGGGGGGGAACTATCTGCTTTCATTTATTTATTTATTTTTTTTCCTACAGAGCTGCTGCTCTTTGGGTGGCTTGCCATTTCCTAATCTGGAGCTGTAATCACAAAGTGCAGCCATTTCCTAAATTTTCTCGGGGAAAAATGTTGAAAATATATCTCACCGCTTTCTGTAACTCCTGGGGAGTTTTGTATTTCTCGGTGCGTACACAAAAGGCATAATGTAAATGTTTATTTCCAAGGGCTCGCATTTCAGCACTTTGGGTTGCTTCTGTGTCCCGAGCAACTTGGAAACAAGAAAAGAAATGTGATTCCTCTTAATTCTACCAATTTGGGGGCAATTTTCTATAAGATGAGAACCTATGCTGTCTGCCAAATAGGAATGTTTTATGGCATTTTGAGGAACTGAGCCCATATGTGCACAATATAAAGTTGCATAAATTAAGATTACAGGAAAGGAGTTTTGCTAGTGTAGAATATAGCTACCATTCTTGATCCGTTTACTTATAAACCAAACAAATCAGCTGAAAAATTCTAGGTTAAACCAGATATAATGGTTTCTATGTAAACCCTTGCTTATGCTTTCATTGCAAGGGCCCTTTCTGTCGATTTCCTTACCCTCTGCTCGTCCACAACCACGCGAACAAAATGTGCCAAATGATGGCAGAAGTGAGATTTGGGCTGCATTAACACCACGGTTGCTTTGATGGAAACGTGAGCCTTGTACGGGCTAAAATAGGGCTCTGTGAGCGACCGGAGTGGCATTTCTTCTGTTCTGTGGTTAGGCAGGGGAAGCCAGTAGGGTGGCATCCCCTCCCCGGCATTTCACATCCTCCAAACAAGCAGGTGAACCCTGCCTGCTGGGCTGCTTCCCCTCCACTCAGCCCTCAGCTGAAACAATGCCAGCGGGCAGTGAACGTGACTTTAATTTTATCGGTGCTGCTTTCCTGCTTCAGAAGCATGTTTCTGTTCAATAACCAAACGAGACAGCCCCCCACCCCTGCTGTGGAACTGAAACCCTCGTGTGAACGTGCTGAGGACCCTTTCCGGCAGGGCTGGCTCCCTGGGCTGTGCCGGCTGCTGGGGCCGAGGATGCGGTCGCGTGCTCGGGATTCCTGCCCTGGCAGCACAAAGGGTTTGGCCGGCGGAGGAGCCCTTGGAGGTCCAGATCTGCTGACTTGACAGTGGCTCGGTGCTGCGAGCGACTTCCCAGCATCGCATACTGCGGTCTTCAGTCAATCAGCAGGGAATGCATGGGGAGGAAACGAGGCTGGGGTGAGACGCAGTGTGTATGTTGTGGTCTGTTCTAGCAAGCCAATGTGTTTCTCATTTCCATCTTCTGCAGGCCACGGCTGGCTGGAGCAGAGGCTGTGATTCCTGCCTGCTGGCGAGCAGTGCTGCTTGCGAGGAGCGCAGGCTTACTGTGCCCTGTGCCTGAGAACAGAGGTTGGAGCTTTGCTAATTTAGCTATTGATTTCCGCTTCTTAATGCGGTAGCGATGTGCTTAGGCAGGCAGCGTGAACCTGCTTGTAAATGGTGAATGTCCTGCTGGGTTGATCTGGGAAATGTTTGCCCCCTTTTTAAATTTTCAGCCCTTTTTTTTTTTTTTTTTTTTTTTTTCCAAGCCAGCCTTTAGAGGAGAGTGTGAGACCTCTGCTTGAGCATGGGCGATGCTGGCAGGAGTGCTGGGTGCTCCTGGGGAGGCAGCTCCCTTCTCTGCGCGTGGAAAACCTCCATGGAATGAGTTTTCCAGTGTCAAGGCGAGGTCCTTAAGCTTGGTCCGAAGGCTGTGAGGAAGTTGTTGTCCTTTGTGATGTGCTTTGGAGAAAGGGGCTCTGGCTTTTGAGGCTTGTGAGTTATCTGGCAATGCTTGTGCTCCTGAATCCCCAAATGGCATCCGCAGGGTTTAGGCTTCAGTGGCTTCTTATAGCAGTAGCAAGACCTGGCGCTGAGTGACCTTCTTGTACAGGAACATCCATTATGCTGTCACATGAGAGCATCAGGGACACGGAGGGGGAAACAAGCTCATCGGATAACTGAGTCCAGGCTCCTCTCCGTGCCAGCAACTCCATCTTCTCCCTTCCATAACATCTAAGTACCTCACCTACGAATCAGGGCTTTCTGTCCCTGCTTTTCTCGCAGAAAGGCTGCTGCGGAGCCTCAGCTCTCCAGCGGCAGCAAGCCCTCTCCCAGTCTCGGCCCACCTCCGTCCCTTTGTTCCCATGCCACCATTGTCCCCTCGCTGGAAGGGCTCTTCTCCCCCCTGCTGTCCCTTCCTCCCCACCCCTGGGTTTATGGCAAGATATCGTATTCCTTTCTACCTGTGTTTAGCTAAACCGAACAAACCAGGCTCTCTGCTTCCTGGCATTGTGTGAAAACGTGTGAAGCCGGACAAAATTTGTGATGATGCATCCTTAAGAGGTTTGGAGGTTTTAAGAAACAAGATTTCTTCCTGCACCCTAAATGCTATTTAGACCTTTTTAAAATAATATATATTTTTTTCCAAATATCAATGCTACGTGAAAGTTTGAGGGCCTCAGAGCTCTTTGATTCAGCAAGTACAGCATGTCTGGAGTTGCCTTATCCTTTCTTGCCAAGTGCACGTGATGAAGACCTACTTTGTGAATCTGATAGCGGATTAATGACAGATCTGTTTGTCCCCTCCTGCTAAAAAGAACATCTGATAGCTACGAATACTTCTCAAAACAATCCCATGAGGGCAGTTTTCTTGAGATAAAAGTGCTGTCTGTCTGATGTGAGGTGCCATCGTCTGTGAAGAGACAGCTTGGATGGCGCGGTGACAGCTGATGAAATGGTTTAATTCAGCGGAGTTAAATGTTTGCACTAGCCAGGAAGGCCTGGAGCTGATGCCTGTGGGCTGCTTTCAAAACCCTGCAGAAACAAAGGCCCAGGAGGTCGAATACAAACATTATAAAAGCCATGCAGGAACCTGCACAAGCTGCTGGATGTATCCCTTGTGCAGCAGGGCTGTGTTATGCTGTCGACTACTGAGATTTTAACGAGATTTTTGGAAACCTGAGTGCCTTGAGTTAGGAAACGTGAACTGGGAGGCCAACGCATAGCGTGTAGCTGTGGAGGGCATCGAATAACTGCGGGCTCCGGCCCAGCTCGGGGGGGGGAGCAAGGCGTGCAGACACGCTCCGTGTGAGGGACTGAGGCTCCTCCGTGAGGCATTACAGGGAGATACGGCCCTTTCTCCTTGTCACCCGGCTCCTGGGGGGCTCCTCACGCCCGCCCTGCGAGGCGGCCCGGGCCCTGCTCCCCGGCGCTGCCCGCAGCGGGCGCTGTGGTGCGGGAGGCCCGGGCCGGGGCGGAGCCGAGCGGGGCCGGGCCCCGGAGCGGCGGCGGCCGAGGAGGAGGCGGCGGCGGCTGCGATGGTGAGCGGCGGGGAGC
>NW_023304018.1:0-86866 GCF_011077185.1 Oxyura jamaicensis | reverse complement strand
AGGCCACCACATCACGGAATGGTTCACCAAGCCCACCACAGCATGGGGTGACATGGTCCACCAAGCCCACCACAGCATGGCACAACATAGCCTCAAGAGCATGGGTTGACATGGGGTGACCAGGGCCACCCCAGCATAGGGTGGCATGGTCCACCAAGGCTGCCACAGTGTTGTGTGGTCCACCAAGGCCGCCTCAGCATGGCATGGCATGGTCCAGCAAGATATGGCATCACATGGTGTCAGCAGCATGGCATGGTTCCTCCTGGCATGGCCCAGTGTGGCATGGCCACTCTCACGCACCTTTCCCCACTGCTGTGCCCCCATGATGGCGGACGGGGACTGGGTAAAGGGGGGACACCAGTGGGACTCAGGGACATGGCATCAGCAAGACGTGCATTTATTTCAATCCTCGTTCCTCCCCACAACAAGCCCTTGGGTTGGAAGTTCATGCCCCATATCAAGGCCACCAAACCACAGCAATATGGGGGGGGTTCCTCCCTACCACAGTGTCATGCATGAGGTCCCCACCGGGCCCCGTGGTGACCAGGCACGGTGTTGGCCGTGGCTGCTCAGCTGTCCCAAGCGGGGACGCCGGTTCTGCGAGGCGCCAGGGGCCCCGATTCGGAGTGAGGGGGCGAGTCGCTGGCCCGGGCCAGGGTGAAGACACGGTTGCGGGCGCCGTAGGGCCCGCGGTGGCGCCGGCGCGGTGGCGAGCAGAAGGGGGCCCTGAAGGCCTCCTGGAAGCCCCGGCGGAAGTTCTCGTTGAAGTAGCCGTAGATGATGGGGTTGGCGCTGCTGTTGAAGAAGGCCAGCCAGTGGGCAAAGGGGAAGACGTAGACGGCGACCAGGCGGAGCTGGCGCTCGCTGAGGCACCCGTAGTCCATCAGCAGCATCAGCGTCCAGAGGGGCAGCCAGGAGAGGGTGAAGAAGAGGGCCATGATGATGAGCATGTTGATGACCTTCGCCTTCCTGCGAGACACCTTCCTCCCCTCTGGCTCCTCGGGCCGGGCGCCGTGAGCGGGCGCCGCCGACTTGAAGAGCTTGAAGGCGATGCGGGTGTACATGACGACGATGAGGGCCAGGGGGGCCACGTAGATGTGGGAGAAGAGGACGGTGGTGTAGATCCTCCTCATCCCCGTCTCGGGCCAGGCCTCCCAGCAGGAGTAGAGGGGGTAGGAGTTGTTGTAGGTGTCCACCATGAAGTGGTGCTCCTCCCTGGTGACGGTCAGGGTGATGGCGGAGGGGCACATGATGAGCAGGGCCAGCACCCAGATGACAGCGATGGTCACCAGGGCTTTCCTCAGCGTCAGCTTCTGCCGGAAGGGGTGGACGATGCAGCGAAACCTGCGGGGTTGGTAGGACCTCCTTGTAGGACCCCAAGGAGGTGGCCAACTGCATGATCGCGGCTTTGACCTGGGTTTCATGTTCACCATCGCCACACCTTTGTGGGCACCTCGCGAGGTGATGGAGAGCGGGGATGTGGTGCTGCACGGGCACCAAGCTTGGGATGAGGGCTGTGCCCATGATGGGACATCCCTGGGGAGGGAAGGTGGCCGGCACCCAGTGGTGGGAGGGGATGGCTTCATGCAGTGGGAGGTCTCCTTAGCCTCGGGAGGTCTTTGCAGCCTTGGGTTACCCCAACACGATGCAGGCTGAGGTCTCAGGAGCCCCCCACCCCAACATACCTCTCCACGGCGATAGCCACCAGCGTGAAGACCGAGGCCGAGACAGACATGCCCTGCACCAGGCCGCTCATTTTGCACATGGTGTTGTCAAAGGGCCACCCTGCAAGCACAGAGGAAGCGCTGGGGGTGGTGGGCTGGCCCACGTCCCCACGTCATCCCCTGCCTCATCACCCCTGAGGATGAACACGTTCGGCTCAGCCGTGTCCATCAGCAGCTCCCTCTAGATGTCCCCATCCACCGTGCGATGCTAAATCCTGGTCCTAAGCAGGGGAGCTGTGTTTTTCACTTGTTATTCATACAGAGATGGCCTTTAGCAGTACAGATATTAAAAAAAAAATGTTTAAAAAGATTTGTATTACACTTTTCAGAAGGTTATCGAGCGAGGTGACATCATAAATACTTTCCCTCGCCCTTTCTCCTGCACTTCTGCAGGACTCCAGCTATTATCAGAGGGACCAGCCTTTGGGTTCTCGATCTGCAGGGCTTTAATTTGCTTCCCCCGCTAAGGTGTTGAATGGCACTGGGTAAGCACAGCACTGGAGCAGGAACACGGGTGATGTCGTGGGGCCACAGAGCCACCAAAACCCCTTTTACCTTCAAAATACGGTGTGGTGGAAAACCGCCCGCGGCCTGTTGGAAGCTGGAGGACGCGACATCCTGCCTTGGCTGGGCACGGGGCCGCAATCACCAAATTGCAGGCGGCAATAAATACAGAAATATTCTGCCCCTGGCTGTGGCCCGTGACACTCAAGATGATGGAAAGCAACGTTACGGCTCCGAACCTCCATCAGACACGGCCCACCACCCGCCCTCCTCGTCCTCAGCACAGAAGATGTGCAGGAGTTTTGGAGGTGGCCTCCTAGGGAGGGCGAGGAGAAGGCTTATGGTGTCTCCCACCACTTCCCCATCACACCCCAGCCAGCACCCATCCGCTGCCCTGCTGCCTCACCCGTGATGAGGTTGTCCACCAAGGTGGTGGGCATGCAGAAGATGCCCACCAGCAGGTCGCTGATGGCCAGGTTGAGGATGAACATGTTGGTGACTGTCCGCATCTGGCGGTTCTTCACCACGATGAAGCACACCAGGATGTTGCCAATCATGCACATGAGGAAGATGAAGGTGTAGGCCAGGATGAACATGGCAGCCACGGGCGAGGAGTGCTGGTAGTATGCCAGGAAGGTGTAGTTCTCCTTCAGGAGGTGGCTCTCGCTGGCGTTGGCCCAGCTGCCATTGGAAGGGTCTGTGGAAGGGACAGCAGAAAAATGAAGGTGGCAGGGGAGGAAGCGATCCTTCCCTTCTTTTCCCAGTTGCCCTGGAAGGTGTGGAGATGCCCTCAGACGTGGGGGATCCCAGCCGTGTCCCCGCTTCCAGCTCATGGGGCTGGGCCAGCGGGTGGGTTGGCTCCGCGCTGTGGATGTTCCTCAAAGCTCGGAATGAATTTTTGATGTACAGTTAAAGGAAACCCAGCGGGCATCTTGTTCTCGTGGTGGTTTTTTTTTTTTAGGGCTCACGACAGGAAAGCAGGGCATGGGGAGAAGTCCATCTGACACGCTGCAACGCTCAGACCACGCAGCAGATGCATCAGTGTGGTCTCCAGCCCAGTTGGTCCGTGAGCATCCCCGGTGCACGGGAAAGAGGAGCCCCTGCACTCTCCTCACACACCCAGCATTAATTATACGTAATTATGATAATTACCTGGGACCAGGGGAGCTCCTGGTGGACGGGGGGACATCGTTTTGCTGCTGCAGACCTACCAGGGGGAGCAGGTCCGCGCACCGGCCCCCGGCAGGGATGGGGGGGGGACGCTGGGCAGGGAGGGACTCACCCTGTGCAGACACAGGCTGCGATTTTAAGGCAGGAAAAGGGAAATTTTGGACCGGGCAGTCACAGAGCCCGCAGCAGCATCGCCCGACACCTTGATGAAGCCCGAAACTTTGCCCGACTTTATCTCCCTGGGCTGCAATTTCTTGCAGCAGTGCCAGGTGAGAAACCAAAGGATGCTCCGGGAGGAGGCAGCAGGAGGAAGGGGAGAGAAAAAACAGCCCCCCTGCTCCGAGCTGGATGGGGATGCGTCCTCCCCTTCGCCGGGGATATCTCGGTGGCGGGGACTTCCCCAGGTTGGTGGGGAAGGAAAAACCGCAATAAGGGAGGGAAACGAAACCTCCGCCTCGCTACTCACCCCCGCCGGGCTCCGGGTTCCGCAGCGCCTGCATGGGGCCGGGGGGCTCCAGCTCTCCTCCGGCCGGGGGTCCCCAGCGCCGAGCATCGCTCCCGTGCCACCGTCACCGCCGGCTGCGGATGCGGCAGCGGCTGGGGGGGCGGAGGGGGGGGGCATCCTCCCATCGCCATGGATACCGGGGTACCCACGGGCGGCTCGGCGGGGATGGAGCCGGAGCAGCTTTGCAGATGTTGTCACCTGGGGGCTGGGGTCCCCCGAGCCCCCTCCCCAGTCCTCCTGCCACGGGGCACGGCAAGTCCACGGGGCAAATGTTGTCCCCCTGCGGCGGGGGCAGCCCGGGGGTGGGTGCCCCCCCAGGGAGCCCCCAGCCCAGATACCCCTCGCGCCCCCCCGGTGTGTGTGCTCCCTGCGCAGCGAGGCAGGGAAAGCTGTGTCCCCGCGGGATGGGGACGGGGCCACCTCCTGACACCTGGGGGCTGGAGGCTCTCCTAACGCCCCGTGTGTCCCCCCCCCCCCCCCCCCCCGCATCTTTGCAGCCCCCCGTCGTCCTCCTAGCTCTGCAGACGCCAGGGCTTGGGAAGACTTGAGGACACCACAGCGCACACGTTGTGTGTCCATCACGGGGGCCCCACGGAGGCCCATCGCTATGTCACCAGCCCCCTGGGGACCCGCCACCACATGCAGGGTGACAAACGCAGCGCCAGGACCCGCGGGTACCGGCGGAGTGGTTTTATGGAGCAGGTAACTCATGGATGCAGCGAGCAAAGTGCGTGCAACACACGTTTAATCGGGCGGTGTCCGCAGCTGGAGGCCGCGCCACCAGGCAGGACTGTGTCAGGCTTCGGGGACGTCGCCCTCGGGTGACAGCAGCAGCTCGAAGGGGACGAGGGGCCGGACGAGCAGGCGCATGTCGGGGCACACGGGGTTGGCGCGCAGGTTGAGGCTCCGCAGGGAGGCCATGGAGGCCAGCACCTCCACCGGCACCTCTGCAGGAGGGAGCAAAGTGGGGGCAGAATGTCAGGGGGGGGGATTCCTGGAGAAAGGGCTGGTGTTTTTACCCCACCAGAAAAATCAGTGCGAGGCCTGTCAGGGAGCCGCAGCACCCGTGTTTTACAGCCTCTCTCCCCTCCTCTTCCTGCTTTTTCCGAGTGGAACGGCTGGGGAAGGAGAATACGGGCATTAAAACGCAGCAAGGAAAAAAAAAAAAAAAAAAAAAAAAAAAAAAAAAAAAAGCTTCTTTCATAATTAAAGCCAACAGTAATTTTCCTCAGATCAGAATATGATAATAACAGCGAAATAAAAACAGCTAGCTCTGATCAAAGGCTGCCGGGGAATAGGCGAGGGAAGGGATGACGGCTCCGACTAAATGCGCGCAGCTGCGTGGTGGCATCGCCCTCGAGGGTGAAAAATACAGCTCCAGAACCCCCTCAGATGAGCAGGGAAAGAGTTAAAAGCCCTGGCGCTAATAGATGCATGGTTACGCTGCAGCTTGAGAGCTCCTTGAGATGAAAAGGGCAGCTGGTGGCACTCAGCCTGGATTCGGAGCCCAGGGGCTCCACGTAGGCATTAATTGAGCTACTTGTCCTCCTGTTTCCCTGGAGAACATCACCCACGGCCTCCAGCTGCGGCTCAACGTGCCCAGCAGGTGACTCAGGAGCCTCCAGATACCTTCAGCCTGGGTCACAGCCTGGTGGCAGCCCCGGCAGAAGACATGCAGGACCAGGAACCACACGTGGTTGGGATGGTGACAGCAGCAGCACCAGAACCCAACCCTTCTGCAACCCTCCTGCCCCTAAGCTCACCCTCCCCAGCCTCCACCCATCTTCTGCAGGAAATCCATCCTGCTCCCACCAGTCCCACAAGCTAGGCTCCTGCTGCTAGGTAGCAGCACCAGGATGAATTTTGGGTGCTTTAGCCCCGTTTCTGAGGCTGTGGCAAAGGTCTTCTACCAGCTATGGCAGGTGGCTTGTAGATGACACCACGTGGTGAGAGAAAATGTCCTCTTGGTGTCTCCCCCAGGGTCCGCTGGGATGAAACGAGTGTCCCACCATCTTAGCCCTATGCCCCAAGGGCTCCAAGGGTGGGGGGCTGTTAGGCTCAGGCTGGTGGGCTCTCCTTCCCCATTGGGGTTCTAGGGTGATCCAGGGGGCTTCATGATGGCCCAGAAGATAGAGCTGTGAGTGAGGAGCTTTAGCTGGCCTGGGAAGGACCTGGGATGGTGGCGTTGGCCAAGAGGAGACGCCCGGAAACCCCTGCTTCTCCCAGTACTCCTGATGAGGTGGTGAGGAAAGGCTGTGGTGGCTTTTTTTGGAGACACATGGAGAAAACCAGCATGGTGTCCGCCTAGAGCAGGCAGGGACTGGTGGTCCCTTGGTGGTGTGTCGGGTCGGCTGGCTGCTCTCCATCTGTGGGCCTCCAGTTCAAGCCATGCAAGGACCAAGTCCTCCAATGGAGGCCACCAAATGGAGGAGCCCAGGAGGAGGTTGGGGGGGGACTTGCACAGAGACCTCTTTCACCCCTGGCTTCCACCTCCAAGCTCTCTCCCTCTCACCTGCGATCTCGTTCCCTTCCAGGTCGATGCTCTCCAGGGCAGGGGCGGCCGCCAGGGGCTCGGGGAAGCGCCGAAACTTGTTGCGGGCGAGGTTGATGGCCCGCAGGTGCAGCAGGGACCCCAGCTCCTCGGGCAGGCGGTGCAGGAGGTTGCCCTCCAGGTTGAGCTCTGAGGGGAGAAGAGAAAAAAAAAAAAAAAAAAGGGGGAGAATTCGTGTTCCTTGAGCCGTGGAGGCCCATCGGAGGCCGCCCCTTACCTCGCAGCTGGCTGAAGGTGGTGGCGAAGCGGCCGGCGAGGGCCCTCAGCTCGTTGTTGGCCAGCGAGATGCGGTGGATGCCCTCGGCGACGCTCCTCATGGCTTTGTAGATGCCGGCGGGGAAGGCCACCAGCTTGCAGTCGGCCAGGTCTGCCCCGGGGAGAGCCGAGTGACGGCCGGGGGCAGGTGCAGGCCGGAGGCTGCCAAACGCCGCGCTCGTCCTCCGAAAAAAACCTCCCTGCGCTCCCCCATACGGGGACAGGGGGACGGGACACGCGTTTTCCTCACCCCCTCTTCCCGAGCAGGCCTCTCTGCTGCAGGACGGGGGATTTGGGGAGGGGGCCGCGGCCCCTTGCCCTTCCCCATCCACACCGGGGATTTATTTCTGGGGGGACGCGGGGGCTCGCCGGCCGCCCCCTGGCACCCGGGGGGCCCCGGCCTTACCCAGGGCGTCCTCGCGGGCCTCCACCGCCTCGTTCACCCTCCTGGCCACCCTGGCCACCGCCTCGCCCATCCGCCGCTGCATAGGGCCGGCCGCGGTCCCCGGGGATGGCGGGAGGCTAAAAATAAGATATAAGGCCCGGGACGCCTGCTCCGGGATCCAGGGGGGGGTGACGGTGACGGTGGGAGGGGTGTCGTGGTCTTATTCCTGTTTGGGTTTTGGGGGTGGGACGGGGAGGCGGGGGGGGGGTGCCGTGAGAGGGGTGGGGTGGGTGAAGGATAAATACGTGAGGTGAACGCGTGCAACAAGTGGAAAAAATGGCAATAAAAAAACAAGAGGAAAAAATGCAAAATAAAAAGGACAATAAATAAGAAAAAAACGCGGAGAAAAAAAATACAAACCATTAAAATACAAACAAAACACCCCAAAAAGGAAAACTGCAACGATAAAATAAATAAATAAGCAAATAAATAAATAAGGCAAAAAGTACACAAATAAAAACACAAAAGGATAAATCACCATAATAAGATAAATCACCATAATAAAAACGGGAAAAAGGGAGAAAGCAAAAAAAAAAAAAGTACAAACGTAAAAAAATAAAAATACAGAAATAAAAAATAAGGAGAAGGTAGGAAGTACAAAAATAAAAAGTGGGAAAATAAAAAGCACAAAAGCACACACACAAAAAAATACAAAAATAATAAAAAGGGAGAAAATGCAAAAAGAAAAAATGCAAAGAAAAAAATAAAAAGCACAAAAGGATAAAATCATAAAATGGTAAAAAGTACAAAAATAAATAAATAAAAAAGGAATAAAGGAATTCAAGCATACAAAAATAAGAAAAGAATAATAAGGCTAAAGGTACAAAAATAAAAAATACAAACAAAACAGTAAAAAATAGAAAAAGAAAAAATTAGTGGTAGAAAGTATCAAAATAAAAAATATAAACAAAAAATCAAAATTACAAAACTAAGAAAACAATAAAAAGTACAAAAAATACAAACATTTTTTTTAAAATTAAAAAAATAAGAGAAGAAAAATAATATAAAATATTCGACCCCCCCCCCCCCCCCGCTCCCACCCCGCGGCGGCCACGTGGCGCCGCCTTCCCGAGCCGGGATCCGAACCCGGGTCCCCGGGGCGCCCGCCCGGAGCGCTGCCCGCTGCCCCACGTGTGCCGGGCGGGGGCAGGCGGCGGGCCCCGCCCCGCGGTGGCGCCGCCCCGGGGACAATAGCGCGGGGCCATGGCGTCCGCCGGCGGCCGCCCGCCCAGCCAGAGCCGCGCCATCCCCACGCGCACCGTGGCCCTGAGCGACGCCACGCAGCTGCCCCCCGCCCACTGCACCCCCGCCGGCGGCTCCCTCCCCGCCCCGGCGTGGGGGGGGGGGCGCGGGGGGCGGGCCGTTTTAGTACGCCCCCCCCCCCCCCCCCCTCCCCCCGGCTTCCAAGGGGAAAAAAAAACTAAAATCAACTTGCACCCACGCGTGACCCGCTCCCCCGATCCGTCCTGCCGCTCCGCGGCGGCCGCAGGGGTGTGGGAGCATCCCAAGAGCGGTGTGGGAACCCCTCGTGCAGCGTGGGACCCCCCCGCCGAGCGTGGGAACCCCCCCACGGAGCGTGGGAACCCCCCGTGGAGCGTGGGAACCTGCCCACGGAGCGTGGGAACACCCCCGATGAGCGTGGGAACCCTCCCCACACCCGTATCCACAGCGTGGGACCCCCTTACAGTGCATGGAACCCCCTCACAGAGCATGAGACACCCCACACGAAGAGTTGGAGCCCACCCCACGGAGCGTGGGAACCCCCCCACAGTTTGGGGACCCTCCCCGAAATGTGGGCCCCCCCTCCCCGAAATGTGGGCCCCCCCTCCCCGAAATGTGGGACCCCCCCCATGGAGTGTGGGACCCCCCCATGGAGCGTGGCAACCCCACCCCGTTTGGGGACCCCCCCCCACGGAGCATGGGACCCCCCCCACGCGTGGCGTGGGGCCCCCCCCCCAGTCCCCACGCAGAGGAGCCAGCCCCATTAGGGTTTATGTAGGATTTCGGGGCACCCGCAGGCACCTGGCACGGAGGGTTAACGGCGTCGGCCCCCCAAAATCCCACGGGAGCGGGGAGCGCGGGAGGCGTTTTGGGGAGAAAACCGCCCGAATCCCCTCTCCCCCCTCGCTGAGGGGTAGCTGGGGGGGGGGGGGGACACACGTCCGCGCTCGGCCGCTCGACGCCCTCCGGGTGAGCCGGCCTCCGACGGCCTCCAGCGCCCCTGGGCCTCCGCGGAGGCTCTTGGAGCGTCCTTGGCCCCGCGCCGCCGTGTTGCTCCCGCGGTGGGTTATCGGCGCTGATAAGGGCGCGGAGCAGCGGCGCGGGGCCGCGTCCTCCCTCCCCGGGCCTCCTGGAGCCTCCTGGAGCCTCTGCTTCTTGGGCTGGAGGCCCAGAGGGAGGCTGCGTGTCCTCCGCCGCGGTGGCCGGGCCGCCTCCTTCTGCAAACAGAAGAGGCTCGGGGTGGGTCCGCGAGGCCGCCCGGGTGCCTCGGAGCGGAGGCTGTCCTCGAGCGGAGGCTGTCCTCGAGGAAGAGGTGACGAAGGCCGCGTCCTCCCGCCCGCCCCAGGTACCCGCATCATCTACGACCGCAAGTTCCTGCTGGACCGCCGCAACTCGCCCATGGCGCAGACGCCGCCGTGCCACCTCCCCGACATCCCCGGCGTCACCAGCCCCGGCGCCGCCGACGAGCCCAAAGCGGAGGCCGGCAGCAGCAGCAGCCTGAGCAATCACGACGGGAAGCCGCCCGCGGGTAAGGGGAGCGGGACAAGCCTCGTGTCCCCTCCTCGGCGCCCGGGGGGACGCGCCACATCTCCACGCTCACGCCTCTCTCCGTGTCTCTTGCAGGGGACGACGCGCAGTTCGAGATGGACATCTGACCGGGCGCCCTCCTGCTCTCCTTCGCCGCTTCCCACTTGTTTTTTTTTTTTTTCCTCCCGTTTTATTTTTTTCGTGTGTTTTTGTTTGTTTGGTTTTTTTTTTTTGCCACGTCGCCTCCAGCTCCCATACACCTGCCCCCTTCCCAAAACTCGTTTTAAGGAACAACGCCTGGAAATCGAGGGTTTGTTTTTTTGTTTTTTTTTTTTTTTGCTTGTTTTTTTTTTTAGCAGCCTGGCTCCCCATCCCGGGGCCAGCCGCCCTCCCCGTGCCTTCTCCCGGAAAATTTCGGCAGCCGCGGTACCCGAGGAGGTACCGGCACCGCCGATGCTGCCCCTCCGGGCGGGGAAAAGTCTTTTGGGGTCCGCGTTCGACCCCGATGGTGCCGGGCGCTGCACCCGGGCTCCCCGTTTCCACCGGGCAACGCGGCCGTGCGCTGCGGGCGGCCCTTGGTTTTACAAGATATATTTATATTTTCTGGTACTGAACAAAAAAGGGGAGAAAAGAAAAAAAAAAGGGGGGGGAGGGAGGGGAGAAATCTCGCCCTCGGGCCGGATTTCGTGCCGGGAGGGGGGGATTTGGGATCTGGGGGGGATTTTCTTTGCCAGGTGCTGGCATCGGGGTGCTGCGTGAGTGGAGGTGCGGATCGGCGTGCGGGTGGGTGCTTGCGACACGCGCACAGATATATATATGTTATATAGAGAGAGAGATATATATTTTTTTTTTTTCCTGAAAATGACGATCCGAGGGGGTCCCTCGCATCCTCGGGGCGGGGGCGACGCGTCGCGGAGCGGGGAGGGCGATGGCCGTCAGCCGCGCGGCGCGGGACCGCTGCTCCCCGAGCCGGAAAAAAACCGATAAGCCAAGGGACATCCTGACTTTCTACGACTTTCTACGACGTTTCTACGGCTTTCTACCGAGTTTCTACAACTTTCTACCGAGTTACCTTTCTCTTTGTCCTTTTCGTTTTGTTTTTGTTTGGTTTCTTAAACGGGATCCTGGCTGAAGAGCGAGGAGCGCCCGGCCTCTCGGGGCGGCTTCTCCGCTGTTCAGGGTTGTCGGTGGGGTTTTTTGTTTTTTTTTTTGGTTTTCCTGTCTCTTGAAAGAGGTGTTGGGGAGGAGAAGAGCTCTCACTGGTGGTTGCTGTTACAGCGAGGTCAATAAAGATCTTGGTTCTACGACGCCGCTGCCTGCAGGGTTTTTGGCGCGGGGCGGAGGGATGTGGGTACCCCGCAGCATCCCGCACCCGACGAGGGCGGTTTTTTTTTCCCATTTATTTGCCCGGTGGTGAATTGCTCCTCGAAAAAAACGGAGCTGTCTGCAGGGGAGAAACAAAACTCCACGTGCTGCGCACGAAACGCCCGCACCGGGGTCGAGCTTTTCGGCCCCGACGGGCGCGGTGGCGGTGGGATGCCCGCGCCACGTCGCGTCCTGGCCTTTACCATTTTCGGGCTGCCTCCGGGCTCCGTTTACATTCCTCGCCCTCCTTCCCGGTGCCACCCGAACGTGTTAAGGCTCCTTCTCTCCTTCCCCTCGGCCTGCCGGGCTTCTGTAAATATTTACGTGGCCTCAAGTGCGAGCGAGGCGGCAGTGCCGGGGCGTTTCGGGTCTCCGGGGGAGGCCATGCCGGCGTCCTGCCTGCGCTGCGGGGTTATAGGGCTGCGTGTGTGCCTGTCCCCACAGGGCTGGGGACTGCTGGCTGCCGGGGGTCCCTGGGGGCTGGAATGTATAGGGGGATCCTCAGGGGGCTGCGAGGTGCCCGGGGGTCCCCAGGGGGCTTTACGGTGCCGGGGGGTCCCCAGGGGGCTTTATGGTGCCAGGGGGTCCCCAAGGTGCTGCGAGGTGCCAGGGGGTCCCCAGGGGGCTTTACGGTGCCGAGGGGTCCCCAAGGGGTTGCAAGGTGCCAGGGGGTCCCCAAGGGGCTTTATGGTGCCAGGGGGTCCCCAGGGGGCTGCAAGGTGCTAGGGGGTCCCCAAGGGGATGCGAAGTGCAGCGGGGCCTCCAAGGGGCTTTACAGTGCCAGGGGGTCCCCAAGGGTTTGCGAGGTGCCAGGGGGTCCCCAAGGTGCTTTACGGTGCTAGGGGTCCCCCAAGGGGCTGCAAGGTGCCAGGGGGTCCCCAGGGGGCTGCAATACGTGGGGGGATCCCTAAGGGACTGTAGGGTGTGTGTGTGGTGGGGTCCCCAAGGGGCTGCAGTATACCGGGGTGTCCCCAAGGGACTTCAAGGTGCCGGGGGGTCCCCAGAGGTCTACAATGTGCGGGGGGGGGGGGGTCCCCAAGGGGCCGCAATATGTAGGGGGATCCCCAAGTGGCTGCAAAGTGCCGGTCCCCGGCCACCCCCGCTGGATCCCTCCCTTCCCCGTGCCCCTTCCCACGGCCCCGCGGGGGGCTCTGCCCGGCGTGGGGAGGGGTCCCGAGGGGGGGGGGGTCCCTGCCCCGGGGCGGTTCCTCCGCGGGGCTCGGGCGGAGCGCGGCGGCCGCCGCCGGTCATTGGCAGCGCCGGGGCTGCTGAAACCCGCCCCGGCCGGCCCTCCCCGCCCGCCGACGGACGGACAGACGGACGGGCGGCCGGACAGGCGGACACCCGGCCGGACAGACGGACGGGGGTGGGGGGCGGCCGTGGGGCTGCGCCTCCAGCCCGGGCCCCGCTGCCCCTTATTATGGGGCCGGCCCGGAGCAGCCCCCCGAGGAGCTGAGTCGGGGTCGCAGCCAGGTACCGGCCCCGGGGGGATGGGGTGGGGTGGGGGGGTCCGGGGGGCTGCGGTGTGTGGGGTAAGGGGGGTGCGGCAAACGGGGGGGCTCGCCCCGTGGGGGATGCTCTGAGCCCCTGTTGGGGTGCTTGGGGGGATGCTCGACCCCATATGGGGGTGTTCGGGGGAATGCTCATCCCCTAAGGGGGTGTTTGGGGGATGCTTGACCCCGCATAGGGGTGTTTAGGGGACACTCAATCCCATATGGGGGTGTTTAGGGGATGCTCGACCCCGAAGGGGTGTGTATGGGGGACACACATCGTTAATTCTGCCCCATAACCCTGCCTTGCCCCATCCCCGAGCCCATCTTACCCGCTCCCTGAGGGTTTTGCAGAAAATCCCCCCCGGACCCCCCCCCAGATTCCTTCCCCAGGCGCCCAGACGCCGTCCGGCTCTGCTGGCGGCACCGGGGTTGGGTTGGGAAGCGAACCCACCTCCCCGTCCCTTTTTCTTTCTTTCGCCCTTCTCGCCATCCCAAAGCCAGGACCAGCGCCCCGTTTCCCACCGAGCAGGGCGCGGTGATGGGGAGCCCCCTCTCCGAGCTGCTTTTTTTTTTTTTTTCCCAGCGAATTATTTCCTGCCGGAGCAGACGTGCCGAGGGGCACGGGCAAACGTCCCCATGGGGTTATCGCAGCGCCGGGGGTCCCCTGGGGCGCAGGGCGAGGTTTTGGGGCGCTGTGGGGCGGAGTTGGGGGGCAGAGAAACCCTCCTGGGCTTTCTAGGAAACTTCTGCTGGTTGAGATCTGGCCTTGGCCATCTGTGCCAGCTCGTTAAAATTTATAACGAGGATGGAAATCGAGGCTGGGGAGTAGGAGCCAGCGCAGAGGTGGCTTCCCGAAGGCGCCCGGCACGTGTGCAGGGAGCAGCGGGAGCCCCAGAAGCCCTGCCTGGCATCTTGCCGTCGAGCCGCAGCCTGTTGGAACCTCATTTTTGGGGAGGAAAAGCCAAAATTCCCTCCAGAGGAGAGCCCCAGGGCGTCACCCCCTTGCTCCCCGTTGCCAAGCGCTTTAGGGTCGATTTTGGGGCTTTTTGGGGTCGAGCGGCTCGCTCGCAGCTCCAGGGGCAAGCGCGGCACGGTGTGTTATTTCTCACCTTTCCTTCTTAGCTTTCTTTTCGCTCAAACTGGCAGCTTCCTTCCGGCACAGTGAGAGAAGCCCCGCTCCCACCGGCCCCGTCCTGCACCCCCCTGACACGGGCTGGGTTTGGGAGAAAGCTCCGGGATGACTTTTGGTGCCTCTGCTTGCATCCAGGTGGGGAGGATTATTTCCCCAACTTGTTTTCTCCAGGCTAAAAGCTGAATTTGCAACCGGAGAGGTGGGCAGGCCACGCTTCCTTCCCCTTTTCAACTTTCAAACGAATTCTGTTTAATGATTTGTGTATTTCTCAAGCCACTCGGTGCGCTCCAGCACGCCGCCAGCGTGCCCTTCTCACCGCTGCCCGAAAACAAGAAGCGCAAGCTCAGCACCGCGGCTCCCTCCCCGCCGCAAAGAGGATGTGCTGCCTGTTTGTTTGCTTTTTTTTTTTTGCTTTTTTTTTCGCTGAATATTCTTCATTTTGGGAAAAGAGGGGTGAGAGAGCACGGGCAGCGCCGGGCTCCATCACTTCCTCCCTGCCGGCTCGGCGGTGCCGCGTGCTCCCCGCTCCATCCGGCGGCCGCCGCGCTTCCTGCCGGCGCACCAGCGGGGAACACCACAAACTGCCCGTTTTTGGCCCAAATCCCCATCTTTTGGGGACCATCCGGGCTGCGCCCCCCCCTTGTGCACAAAGCCGGGGCAGCGCTGGCTGGCCGCCGCTTTTACCCCCCCCGGAGCCAGCCCCGTGCAGTGCCCTGGGCGAAGGGCATCGCCTGTCCTAATTTAGGAAGCTGCTAATCACTGGCTGGCGTGGGCAGGGTGTAATTTGGGGCTTTCTCCCAGGGAGAGGCCGCGTCGCGTTGGCAGGGCACGAGGGCGGAGAGGACAGAGGAGAAAAAGCAACGGTGGCACCGTCGCCCCTATAACCAGGGCAAAAAGAAACCCCAAATCCAGCGCGGAATAAACCCAAATGCCCCACTGGCTGGGGGGGGGGGGGGAAATGCGGGTGGTGATTTATTTGTCCCCACTCGTCCCGCTGACAATGAGGTGGCCGGGCAAGTGCAGGCTTCCTCCCGGCCGCGGCAGATGCATCCTGCAGCTGGGGGCCCCCCCCGCTATATTTAGGCCATTGTGAGCGCCGCCTTTGGGCCCCCGCCAGCTCCCCGCGGGGGGACCGACCCGGCCTCGCGGTCTGCCCGCGGGTAGTTCGGGGGCCGACGAGGCGGCGGAGGGCTTTCGGGGCCGCTACGGGGTTGGGAAATGCCCGCCGGTGAGTGGGAACACCACTCTTTTTTTTTTTTTTTTTTCCACCAGGGCTTGCAAACGGGATTTTTTTTTGGATCGATTTTTTGGGATTTAGGGGACGTAGGGTGGCTCTCTGCACGGCGGCGAAGATCCAGCCTCTTGCAAACCTGCTGGACAGGCTGCGGAGCATCCGCAGGCTTCCAGCACGTGCTGTGCCCGGCCAGGCGAGCCCTGTGCAAGCCCGAGCGTTTGCTCTAAAAGCACGAAAAGCGCCTTTTTTTTTTTTTTCTTTTTTTTTTTTTTTCCTCCCCTGCTCTTCCCGGCAAGGACAGTCGGCGCTTTGTCCCGGGGTGGCCGAGCGTGGCGGGATGCTCCTGGCTGTCCCCTGCCTTTGGGGACGAGCGGGCTCCGCTCTCCCGCCCCGCTCCCTCCTCTGCAAGCACACGCGTGTGCACGCATGAAGCTTGCACGTGTGTGCAAGCGTGCCCGCGTCCGCACGCCCGCCCTGGTGCATGCACACGCCCCCGTGAGCACGCACGCCCCGGCGTTGCCCGCACGCCTGCGGGGGAGCCCGGGAGGAAATTGGGGCGACCCGAAACGCCCAGCTAGATTTCCCGGCTCTCCGAGCCTTTTCCACGTTGCTGGCGGGGCTCATGGCTGTCCTGCGGGGACGGGAAGCCGCCGGGTCACTCTGCAGTGCCATCTGCTGACTCATCAGATTTTGGGGACCGGATCCCGGCTTTCTCCTTCCCCCTCCGCTCCCGCAAACCGAGCCCCGATGGCGGAGGGGCCGCGGCGCTGGGAATCGGGCTGCACCGGGGCCGGACCCTGCCCGGCGGAGGACGAGGGGGGAGAAAGCCCGTAAGGAGCGCGGGAAGGAAACCGGAGAGCACGGGAAGGGCTGGGTTCGTGTTTCTTCGGAAATGGGCCTCTCCTCGCCGCGCCGGGCGGCCGAAAAAATCCCTCTCACCTCCCCCCTGCTTGTTTTCCCCGTGCAGCCGCCTGCGGATGATGGGTACGACCGCCAGCGCGGCGCAGCAGACCGGCCCGGCCTCCGCCTTCGAGAGCGTGCACGGCATCGGGACCATGGAGGACCAGCGCTCGCTGAGCATCCACTCCTTCCAGGCCCTCGGGCTGCACAACAGCAAGGCCAAATCCATCATCACCAACAAAGTGGCGCCCGTGGTCATCACGTGAGTCGGGGCGGCCGCGCGCAAGACCTTCGGGCATCGCCCTCCGTCTGGTTTGGTGTCCCCCTCGTGTTGGGTGGCCCTATTGCACGCTCCCGTCCCGCTCCAGCGAAAAAAATCGCCTTTTTTTAAAAAATAATTTTTATTTTTTCGTGACTATGCCGTGTGTTTTCTCCAGGTACAACTGCAGGGAGGAGTTCCAGATCCACGACGAGCTGCTGAAGGCCAACTACACGGTGGGGCGCATCTCCGAGGCCGCGCCGGAGCACTACCTGGTGCAGGTGGGCATCGCCGCGCCTGGCCCCCCGCCCGCCGCCGGCGCTCGGATCCGGCTCCATCTCTTTCTTACCCCGCAGGGGAAATATTTCATGGTCAGAGACGTGCACGGCAAGCTGGATGCCTTGAACACCACCGGCAGCTGCGGCGCCCCGAATTTCCGGCAAGCCAAGGGCGGCTACGCGGTGTTTGGCATGGGGCAGCCCAGCCTCAGCGGCTTCAGGCTGGTTCTGCAGAAGCTGCAGAGAGAGGGCCACAAGGTTGGTGTGGCTCAAAATCGGAGCGTTCCTGCTTTTATTTCAGCAGGGTCCCGGAAAAGTAGGGTCATGGAAAAAGTAGGGTCATGGAGAAGCAACGGGAGATCTTTGGGGACAGCAGCCTACGCGCTCCAGGGCTGCTGGCCATGGAGGAGGGAAGGCTTTGGGAAGGGAAGGTTTTTGGGAAGCCTCGTCTTAATGTAAGCAGTGCCATCCCCAGCACGCCTCATCCGTGGCTGTCTTTCCAGGAGTGTGTCTTCTTCTGCGTCCGCGAGGAGCCCGTGCTCTTCCTGCGGGTGGAGGGCGACTTCGTGGCCTACACGCCGCGGGGCAAGGAGAGCCTCCACGAGAACCTCTGCGGCCTGCGCCGAGGGCTGCGCGTGGAGGACCTGGAGCTCACCATCCGCAAAGAGGTGATGCCGGTGGGGCCGTGGCAAGGGTCACCACCCTCTGACGTTCATCTCCACGTAGTTTGGTGTCCAGCAGAGCAAAGACCTGAGGAGCTGAGATGGAGATGGCCCCCTTTGGGCATCCCACAAGGGGGGGTTGGAGGTGGTCGGCCACCCATGGGTGCTGACGGCGATCCCCGTCTCCTCCAGATCCACGACTTCGCGCAGCTGAGCGAGGGGGTCTACTACGTCTACGACGACATTGAGCGGTTGCGGGACGAGCCGCGCGCCGTGCGGGTGCAGGGCGAGGAGGACGTCCAGGTGACGGAGGAGGTGTACCGCCGGCCCGTCTTCCTCCTGCCCACCTACCGCTACCACCGCCTGCCCCTGCCCGCCGACGGCGCCCCGCTGGAGGAGCACTTCGATGCCTTCATCCGCTTCCTCAGGGTGAGACGAGGGAAAGCGCCGGCCCCGTGGGGATTTGGGGTGGTGGGGTTTGCAGGCAGGGTGCTGGGGGTGCTCATGGTAGCTCCATGCTCGTTGTTGCCGTCGTTACACCACCGCCCGTGGGCCCGCACCATCCCTCTCCTCCTCCTTTCCTCCTAGGAGAGCCCCGGCCTCCTGCTGCGGGACCCTGGCAGACCCCCCCCCGGCGCTGCTCTTCAGCTGCCAGACCGGCGTGGGCAGGACCAACCTGGCCATGGCCATGGGCACCCTCGTCCTCCTCCACCACCGGGGAGCCACGCAGAAGCCCGAGTAAGCAGGGACCGTCCCCGGGGCCATGGGGTGACCCTGGTGGGCGTGGGTTTGATGCCCCCCTTTCTTTAATTTTCCCTCCCGTCCCCGCGGGCAGCCCTCAGCCGCCGGCCAAAACGTCGCCGAGGGCCAGGTTTCGGGTGATCCAGAGCTTCATCGAGGTGGTCCCCAAAGGGCAGCAGATGGTGGAGGAGGTAAGCGGGGAGCTGCACGGCCCCCGGAGAGCTCGGGGTGGGCAAGGAGGGCTCCGTTGACCAACTCTCCCCCATGCAAGGTGGACACTGCCATTGCCTTCTGCTCAGAGATGCACGACATGAAGGAAGCCATCCACGAGGCCAAGAAGAAGCTGGATGGGATTGGGGAAGACCGCCAGACCCAGGTACCACCGCCCGCGTGGCTTTGGGGGGGTGAGGAGCAACATCCCCCATGCTCAACACTGCGCCACGCCGAGCCCTGGGGTGTCGGCTGGGGGCCCTCGTTAGCGAGCCGTTAATTAGAGGATGGCTCGGCCGCTTGGCAGCAGTAATTTACAGAAATGTTTCTGTGAGCGGATGGGAAGAATGTAAATTGTGGAAATCTGAGACTTCCTGCGCCCTGGAAGCGTCCCAGGGACACGCGAACCTGGGAGGTTGGGGTGCGTTGCGTTTTGTTTTTTTTTTGGGGGGGTTGAGGGCTGTAAAGTTGGGGAAATCTGCTCTTTTTGGGCATTACCATTGCCTCTGGAAGATGCCTTTGGGCCAAAAAATATTATAAAGTATTATTTTGTCGTCTCCGAAACTGGAGAAGCGGCAGGTTGATGTCCAGCATCTCGCTCTTGGCCGGCAGAGGCGGCGCAGACCCCAGGTGCACCTGGCTCATCTTTTAACTTCCCTTCCAGCCTTTTTGGAGGCGAATTTTTCCATCAGGGTGATGAATGAGCTGCTAGAGCCGGAAAACCCAAATTTCCCCCTATCGGTTCCTTTTTTAGGGTGGATTCGGGTCCGTTTGGGGCCGCTCCAGGCGATGGCACGAAGCTGTGTCCGCTCGGCCGCGGGGCCAGGTGTGGGTGCAGCCATGGGGGCACCCGTGGGTGCCCAGGCTGGGTGCTCCGGGGGTGAAAGGTGCCCCGGGTGACCCTCTCCTCGCACCGGGGAGGGCTGCTCCTTGTCCTCCTAGACGGCGGAAAACGAATGGCCGCGGACTGCCGTAAATTAGCCGAGAGGAGTGTTTATTTGAAGTCTGCACGTAGCGAGAGCACGTTTAAACAATGGCCAGGGGCCAGGAAAATGTGCCGGGGGGTGTGTGTGGGGAGGAGAGGCAGAGAGGAAAGGCACGGAGGATTTATCCCACGAAGAACTGCCCCGAGCTGGGTGGAAAAAGTGGAGATTTAGGTCCCGGCGCGGCGGTAGGCGCGATGCAGGGGCTGGGGTGGGATGCTCGGCCGCATCCTGGCGGTACCCTGCTCTCCCCGGTCCAACCCTGGCACGGCTCCGTCCTCCTGGGCTTTGTCTGGAGTTCCCAGAGCAAACGTGCTGCTCTGCCTCCTGATAGATGGCAGCGGGATGGCTTCATCTTGCAGAAACCGCGTCGATAAAGACTCGTGAATCTATGCCGCTGCCTCGGCGACGTAACCGGCTCCACCCGGGCAGCAGGGGAGGATCTCCAGCGGTGCGCCTCCTGAATTGCAGGCTTCCCATCGTGTCTGGGATGGGGTTTTGCTTGCAGGGAAGGAGGACTGGGTGTACGTGGCCCCTGAGGTCGAGGTCGGGTGGTTTCCCAGTTGCAGAAAGTCCCCGGGTTCCCAGCTTGCGTCCCCAGCAGGACACCCAGCAGCCCCTGGGGAAACCCAGCAGCCCGAGCATCTCGGCCGTAGGGGTGTCTGGGGTGGTGTGAGCACCTTGCGTGGATCAGCCCCCCTCCTTTTGGGTTTTGCTCTCTGTCAGCATCTGGACATTGTCTCCCCGGGACAGGCAGGCAGCTCGTGTCCTGTTGGACCCGCTCCCGGCGCGTCCCTGGGTGAAGGGGAAGGCTTTGTTTGATCCGAAATGCAAATTTATGGCTCTAAGCATCACTCGGTGTGGAAAAACTTGAAATGTTTCATTTCAAAACTAAACAAAAAAAAGCAGCAAAAACTATTCCAGATAGGGTTCTGTAGGTTTTTCACCCCTCTCCTCCTTTGGAAGCAGTTTCTTTCCAAGCAAACAACTTGGTGAAGTTAGTGTAAACACGCAAAAAAAAAAAAGAAAAAACACAACAAAACCACCATGAAACCTTCTCAGGGATTCCAGTGGGATTTCTGTCTCCTTCTCCCCCAAAATGACTGTTTTAAAATGCCTTGGGCCAGCTTGCCTGCTGCTCTTCCGTGCCAGCTCGTGGTGCTCTCCTGCCCTGCGTGCTCCAGGAGAAGGGGCTCCTGCCCCAGCTCCGTGCTGGCCGTGACGAGTGCCACCCGCACTTGCTTCCAGGGGGGCAGCACCAAAGAACGCTTCCTCCAGAGGGTCCAGCAGAGCCTCGAGCGCTATTTCTACCTGCTTGCTTTCAACTACTACCTTCACGAGCAGGTAAGGGCCCCCCCCGCCTTCGTCGCCGGGTGGCGGGGCCACCTCCGAGCTGCCGCGGCCGGGGGGTTTTGGAAGCGCACGGAGGCGGAGAGGTGCCGGGCAGGGGGAGCGAGCCCAGGCTGACGGCGCGCCCCCCCGGCCCCCCGCCGGCAGTACCCCCTGGGCTTTGCCCTCAGCTTCAGCAGGTGGATGTGCCGGCACCCCGAGCTGTACCGGCTGCAGGCGGACATCGGCTCCTCCGAGCTCGCCGTCCCAGGGGACCTCCTGGCCAAGGGTGCGCGGGTGCTGGTGAGTACCCGTCCTGGTGCCCGACCTCGGATTGGTTTGGCGGGGTGGGAGGAGCAGGGTTGCTCCGTGGCAGGGCAGGGGGGGGAGTTTTGGGGGTCTCCAGGTCCCCAGGTGAGGATGGGACGCCCAGCCCTGTCCGTCCCGCTGCAGGTGGCGGACGAGCGCTTCTGCCCGGACGTGCTGAGCACCATCAAGGAGATGAGCGTGGCCAACTTCCGACGGGTGCCCAAGATGCCCGTCTACGGGACGGCGCAGCCCAGCTCCAAGGTGAGGGGCACGCACCCCGCACGGGGCAGGGCCACCCCTCCGGGTGCCGTCCCCTCACCTCGGCCACCCCTCGCCCTAGACCCTCGGGAGCGTCCTGCGGTACCTGACGGACGCCAAGAGGAAGCACTCGCGCATCTTGTGGGTCAACCTGCGGGAGGAGGTGGTGCTGGAGGGCAACGAGCAGGTCTACACGCTCAGGGAGCCGGGGAGCCTCGACGAGCTCGTCCCCGTGCCCGCCTCCACGCCCGAGCAGCTGGAGGTGAGCCTGGGGTTTTGGGGTGCCTCATCCCGCCTCGGGCAGGAGGGACGATGGACAAGGGTTGCACCAGGGGGAGCATGGAGGATGCTCCCCAGCACCGATCCTGGCCGGTGCTGCTGATCTTCTCCTTGTCTCTGTCATGCCTTTCCTCTTCTTTGCGCTTCTAAACTTTGCCCTCTGGCCCATTTGAGCTAAATTTGACCTCGTTTTCCATTCTTGCGAGCTTTTTTTTTGCAGATAAATAGCTGGATGTGGGACAGAGGCGTAGGTCGTGTTCCCGCTGAGGGAAAGGCATCTCCCCCTCTGCGGAGCCCTCATGAGGGATGTGCACAGGGAAACCGGGCTTTGTTAGTCCCTCAGCCCTCACAGCTCCTTTTTTGGGGCTTTTTGGGGGCTTTTTTTTGGGGCAGGGGGCAGGGGGCAGAGCTCCTCACCCTGGAGGAGCTCTGCAGGGTCCAGGAGGATTGCGGTGCCCACGGTCCCTGGGCAGAAGTGGTGGCCAGGACCTGGCATGTGGGTCTGCGTTGGCTGCAGGGTGGTTGAGAGGGGATTAAAAAAAATAAAAATAAAATCAGGGGATGAGGTGGACGAGGAGCGGGTCTGATGTTGTGAAGGCTAGGGTCCCTCCGTCCTCTGCAGAAGCTCGAGTCCGCGCTGAAGGGCGACCTGCTGAAGTCGCAGCAGTGGCTGGAGGTCTACCTGGAGGCGGAGAAGCAGAAGAAGATGTTCAAGAGCTGCCTGACCACGCAGGAGATCTTCAACCAGCACAAGAGCACCTGCCCGGGCCTGACCTACCGGCGCATCCCCATCCCCGACTTCTGCGCTCCCAAGGAGCAGGTACCGGCCGTGTCACCTCGTCCCCCAGCCTGGGCGGGCGGGGGGGCAGCACCCTCCCTAAATCCTGGCTTTGCCCTCGGCAGGACTTTGACCGGCTGCTGGAGGCGATGAAGACCACCCTGGCCGAGGACTCGCGGGCAGCCTTCGTCTTCAACTGCGCCAGCGGCCGGGGCCGGACCACCACGGCCATGGTCATCGCCGTCCTGGCGCTGTGGCACTGCGCTGTGGGTACCGGCTGCAGGGGGGCTGGGGGGGCTGGGCCCGCGCGCACCTAACGCCCCGTCCCTCCCTGCCCCGCCACAGGGCGTCCCCGAGGCCAGCGAGGACGAGATCGTGAGCGTGCCCGACGCCAAGTACACCAAGGGGGAGTTCGAGGTGAGTCCTGCGGCCGGCCTGGCCGCACGCTGTAGGGTTCCCTGAGCCCTGCAGGACGCGCCAGCCCTCCTTGCCTGGAGGGAGTAGGTCCCCCCCCTGGGGCGGGAGGTGAGCATGGGCACGGGGAGGTTGGGTTGGGGGCTCCAGGTGAAGCCCCTTTTGCTTTGTCCCCACTCGAGGTCGTGATGAAGGTGGTCCAGCTCCTGCCCGACGGCCACCGGATGAAGAAGGAGGTGGACATGGCCCTGGACACGGTCAGCGAGACCATGACGCCCATGCACTACCACCTCCGAGAAATCATCATCTGCACCTACCGGCAGGTGAGCAGCACCTCCGGGCCCCTTTCCATCTGGGGGACCCCAGGGAGGACGGCTGGATCCCGGAGCGGGGCAGATTCTCCGGCTGCAGCTGTGGGATTTGTCACGAGAAGGGCGCTGGGGCTCCGTCAGCGGTGGCTTTTGGGTTCCTCCCCGGCTTTCCCCAGCGCTGTGGGATGACCCAGCACAGCCCGACGGCTCCGGCGCGCTCTCGGCGCCCACCACAGCTGGTTTAGGGGGGCTGAAGGGAAAGCAGGGAGTTAAGGTGCTGGGGCTTTTTTCACCCTTTGGGGTCCCTTCCCCAAGGTGACGGGGTCGTGGTGCTCCGGCACCCCGTGCATCCCGGCGCCGCAGCCGGCAGAGGGCAGGGCCGCTCCGTCCCCTTCTCCTCCCATCCCCGCTGGCTCCTCCGGCTCCGGCGCGGAGCTGCTCCCGTTTATGAGCAGCATTTATTTTTCGGAAGACGCCTGCCAGTTCCCGCGACCTCCCTGCCCCTCTCGCCGGTGCTTGGCAGCGAGGAGCAGCGCAGGGGTGTTCCTGGGCCGCATCCTGTTTCCCGGCCAGCTGCGTCCAGCCCGGCCTGATGGGGAAGGGAGATAAGCAGGGAGCCATCCGCTGCCCTGCTCCCCCGCCGTAGGAAGAGCCTTTTATCGCCACCTTGAAGAGGGCATGTGCAAGTGCTTGGTTTTTTTTTTTTTTTTGCCTTTTCCCCCCCCCCCCCAAAAGTGAGCCCGGGATGGGCCGGCTCCGTGGGGACATCTCTGCTCTGGCTGGCAGATGCAAGCTGGAAGAAGTGGATGTGCTTCCAGGCACCCCAAACCCCCTTCTGGGCTTTGCAGAACGGCTTTGGGTTGCATCCTGCTCTTTGTTTCGCTCTCGGGCGGGTGGGAGCAGCTTTCAGAGCCTTGCAGGGGATGCTCCGCAGGGTTAGGACGATCGGGAGGGAAGGAAAATGTGCGGTGCTCGGCTCGGATTCCTCCCTAGCCCTTCCCATCCCAACCCAGGAGGAAAAAATAGGTTGATGCATTCCTTCCGCTGCCGGAAGATGTGTTGTTTGGGGAGGTTTCCTCGGCAGGAGCCGACAGCAGCGAGCTGCCTGCTTCCTCCCAGCCTGGCTGCTGCAGAGCTGCCCTGGGTTTGCTGCAGCGTTTCTTGGGATAAACGCTACAAGGATAACAGTCTTCGTTAGGTTCCTTGGTTTACTGGTCATTTCTGCCGGGCCACGTTGCTCTGATGCTGGCCGTGGTCTTTAACCCAGTTGCGTCCTCTCCATCTCCCCCTTCTGGGCTTCGAGCAGGGTCAGAAACGCTCAGAGAAGCCACATCAGGATCCACTCGCCCCAAATATTGGCGTGTACACGCAGAGGAGATGTCTTTTCCCAGGGCAGACCTGATCTCACCGTCCTGCCATGAACAGGGCTGTGAAGTTGGGGAAAAAAAACAAAACTAAATGTAAGCCGGAGCAGTTTGCTCTGCTCCCGCCTGGAGAGGGGCAGGATGCTGGGCACGGGCATAGGAACGCCTCCTCTATTTTTGAGGGCTGTGGGGTAAAAGGGGAAGCTTTTCGTGTTGCTGGAAGCCACAGCCCGATGAGAGCTTAGGCTGCTGAGCTTCTTTTCGTCCTTGCGCTTCCAGGGGCGGTCGGGCAAGGATGAGCAGGAGCGGCGGCTGCTGCGGCTGAGGAGCTTGCAGTACCTGGAGCGCTACATCTACCTGATCCTCTTCAACGCCTACCTGCACCTGGAGAAGAAGGACTCCTGGCAGCGGCCCTTCAGCCTCTGGATGCGCGAGGTAGGGCTTTTGTGCGGACCAGAGTTTGGTGTGACGGGGAGGTGTCTCCGTTCTCAGCCATGATTCTGCACGTGCCATCGTCATGCACGTGCAACGGGTGCTGGACCCAGCCCACTGTCACCTCTCATCGCAGCCCGAAACACCAGCTCTGAGCACTCCCAGGGCTGGGAAAGCTCTGGTTGCAACACAGCGTCCTAAACAAGCTGTTTATTAACCTACCTGGATGGAGACACATCGGGTTTTAGGAAAACGCTGCACCTCGGCGAGCTGGGAGAGCCTTGTGCCTTGCCCCTAATTTGTGCTGGGAAATATTCCTGGTGCCAGGTCCTCCTCCTAGCCCAGGTCCAGGAGGTTGTATCCTGTATGTTTGCATGGGGACAACCTTACAAAGCACCCCATATTTCATTTTTTATCACGTTTTGATGTGCAAAACGCACTGTGATGCTCCTTGTCCCTCCTCTTGCTCCAGCTCCTTGACCCCAGCCTCGCTCCTCAAGGCACACCTCGCTGGAGGAGGGGGAAGACCTCAAATCCAAGAAATCCCCACCAGCCGCATTGTTCTGGAAGAAATTCCGCTCTTTTCCTCATCCTGGGCTTAAACCTGCCTCCTCTGCCCCTGTTTTCAGGGAGGAGGTGCGCCCCACCACGCATCAAAGGAGCCTTTGGCTCCACGCGGTGCTCCAGCACAAGCTTTGCATTTTCAGTTCTTTTTCCAAAAAAAAACAACCAACCATCAACAAGGCGACATTGTAACTTCTTTTCCGGAAGGGTGCCAAAGCTAACAAACCATAAAGCAGCTTATAAAACCAGGCAGCAGCTGGAGGGAAGCTCGGGGAGGGGTCGGTGCCACGCAGGCGGTGGTCCATGCTTCCCCCCGGCTCGGGGTCGCGCGCGGGGACGCAGCGGCCGCTGCTCCCCGTCCTCCTTCTGGGGCTGGAGGACGGGTGGAGGGGGCAAAACCGCCTCAGCCTCTCTGCTCTGCTTCCAGGTGGCGGCCGTGGCCGGTGTCTACGAGGTGCTGGACCGGCTGGGCTTCCCCGAGCTGGAGGGGCCGGAGGACGAGGAGCCGCTGCGGAGGCTGCGCGGGCGCTGGCGGGCGCAGAGCCACGGGGACGTGGTGTAGGGGGACGGAGAGGGATGCTGCCTTCAGGAAAATAGACTGTTCCCCCTCCCCCCCCCAAAAAATAAAATAAAATAAAATAAAAAATGATAGGGAGAGGGAGGGAGGGGATAGCCCCGAAGCTACTACCTGCAGGAGAAGAATTGAGGGGGTTCTCCACGACGCAATAAAAGTGTTGTAAATTAAACAAAAAGCTGTCGGACAGGTGCTTAATAGTGAGCATGGCGTGGGTGTGTGTGGTTGTAGACACACCGATATGTATTTATGTACACACCCACGGATGGGTTTGTGTACGCACGGACCCAAGCCCTTGTACCCTGGTATATATGGCTAGGTGTACACACAGACCCAAACCTTTGCAGCCTGGGTTGGGACTCACGGTCCTTGCACATCCGGGGGTGTTTAGTTTTCGGGTGGATTTGCTTGTTCTTCCTGGTTTTCCGCTGTGGATGGGGCTGGGGTTTGGCGGTGAGAAGGCAGGGGGTGAGTGGGAGCCTTGCCTCTGAGCATCGGCTTGGTGGAAAATACATCTGGAGCATGCTTACAGGCATCATCAAGGCTGCGAGATTTATTTTTAATTAGATGATTAGATGCAAAACGGAGTTAATGAAGAAAGGGTGCTCAGTCGGGCACCCCTTCCCTGCAGGCAGGGCTCTGGGGAGGGCAGGAGCGGGACGGGACGGGACGACAGGGCCGGATGCGGGGTACCAGAGCAGCAGCACACACTCCCTCTGCCCCAGCAGCCACTTTCATCCGCTGCCAGCGGCAGGAGGTGCAGACAGCAGAAATTAAAAAGCAGAGGGTGGAAAAAAATAATTTAAAAATAGCAAGAGGTTTTATTTATTTATTTTTTTTTTAAAGCGTTGGCATGGTTCCTGCTGCAGTGTGAGAGCCCCACTTCCCCAAAGGCTCCCTCGATGGTGTTTTATTTCTGACTTCACCGGGTGTTTTGGTTTTCCTTTTTCTTTTTAAATGCAGAAATATTTTGTCCCAGCTGGGTGTTTCTGTTCATCTTTTAGCGATGGGAATGGGCTCACAGGGAATAAGGGGACGCGCTGGGCGGCTGCACCTTCTCCTGCCCCTTTGCCCCCCCGAAAACCCTGCCTAATAACCAGCGGAGAGGCTGAGCAGGGGCTTAATTAGGCAGGTTTTTAATTGCTTCGGAACCCCAGCCCTTTAATCTGGGTAATGAAGGCTGGAGATTTGCATCACCTGCACCGGGGGGCTCAAAGGCTTCTTTCTGCTTTCCCACCTTCGGAACAAGCGATTTCGAGCAGAAACAATTGACTGGAAGGAAAAGGCCGAGGGGGGTATGAATGAGCGTGGATGTGAAAAAATGAGTGTTTGTTCCCTATTTATCTGGGGGTGGGAACATTGCTGGTGAAATAAAGCCCTAAAGATGTTGGGCAGCTGGGAAGGTGAGCTGACCCAGGGCACCGGCGAGGAGCGCAAAAAAACGGGAGGGAAATTGTGCTTCGAGGTGTGCCCTCCCCGGGATGCACGCGTGGGCCGGGGTGGGGCATGGAAACTTGGAGGAAAACGCCCCAATTCCGCCCGTGGAAAAAAGAAAAAAGAAAAAAAAAAAGCTATTTGTGTCGCTGAACGTGGCCTTTGTGGGGCTGGGGGAGGCGGAGGTGGGCCCCCGTGCTTTGAAAAGGCGACCGCAGCCTCCTTCACGAGCAGAGCAAGCGAGCCCTCGGCCCCTGCCAGGGAAAATAGGTACACGCAGATGTTGCTGCGCTAGGGAATTTGCTTGCTCATGTGTGCTGCTCCTTGCTGAGCTGCTGTTCCCGTACTTTTTGTTATTAATATTTGTTGGTATCGTTGTTCCCGTCCCAAAGGCGTAATTAAAAGGAGGACGCCTGCCTGTAATGAGTTATGATGAAGTTATAACTGTTGGCGGGGCTAAGTGCTCCTTCCTGGCCACGGGAGGTAAACGTGTGTTTATTATTTTTCCCGTTTTCTTTAATTTGGTCTCTTTTTTTCATTTCGCTTCTCCTGTAAAGGAAAGTTGCTTTCTTCAGGCTCCACTCGCGCCGTCTTCATCCGTTCATACCCAGCTGTGCCTCCATAGAAACAAAAGATCTGTCAGAAAATAGATAAATTGATAAATTCTCCGCTTAAGGGGGAGAAAGGGAGCAAGGACCCTTCCTTCCCCCCCACCATGAACCTCCCCTTAAATAAAGTAGCCTGGGGAAAGGGGCTTTGACCAGCAAAGCTGCATCATCCATGGGCCGGACCTCTCACTTGGTCCTTCATCGCACATCGATGGGGGCAGGGGGTCCCCCTCAGTTTTGTCAAATCGATTCTTATTTTTATTTTTATTTATTTCAGTGTTGGAGAAGCGGCCCTGACCCAGCAGCTCCCTTGGAGGTTCCCGTGTTTTCCTTTCCGCGCCGCGCAGGGAGGCTGTTGGACCTCGGCACGGCGAGCGCATCTGTGTTTCATTTTCCAGCGAAAGAATAGCAATTAAGATGCTTCTGCAGAGCCAGGGCTCGGAAAACTAAAAATAAATGCCATGCACGAGCAGCCCCAGACTGCATCCATTAAAAGGAGAGACTGCAAAAGTCAAAAGCTGGGGGCATCGCACAGACCGCGGGCTTGAAAAGGCTTTTCCTCGCTGTTTCCTTGCATATTGGGGGCAGAAAAGCTGTTTTCTGGCCCCTGTGCGAATGAAAAATTGATTTTTCCCAGGTTGAGATGGAAGATTGGAAGCGGCGAGGCGGCTCTGTGGGACTCGCTGGCGAGCTGGCAGCGGCCGTGCCAGAACGATAAGTGGCTGTGAGGATGAGCGAGGCCCCGGGGGGACGGGAAGTGCTCAGTGGCTGGCCTGAAGGCGAGGGAAAAAAAAGCCACAGATTTGGGTTTTACACACCAGTAAGTTTCACTTTAGCGGGAGGATGATTAAAAATGAATAATGCGGTCGGCGCGTATAAAGGAGAAGGCGTATCCTCAGGGAGGCTGCGCGAAGCTAGCCTGGCTCATCGCGTTGATGTATTGGGTTCTTTTGTGTTTATTTAGGAAATTAGCCTGTTAACCTGTTTGTGGATAAATACCTCCCCGTGCATCTTGGTGCGGAGCCCATCACCCTGGTGTCAGGCCTGGGATGGGCACCGTATCTCCCACAGCTCCTCCCCATCCCCGCCGCCCCGTGTTTCCATCGGGGTCGCAGCCTTCGAGCATCCCCCTAAAACATTTTGGGTGCAGGCGCTCGCCGCAGGCGTCTCTCTCCAAACCGTGCTTTCTCGGCCGGAGCGGCGGTTCCTAGAAGGAGAGCAACTTTTTCCCTTCTCCTTTTCCACCAGGGTCTGGAAGCCGCCCAGGGCTGTTGGTATAAATCTCCCTGACCTTGTTTCCCATCTCCAGGCTCGCAGCTCGGCTCCCCTGGCACTGGAAGGGCTCGTGGTCGGGTTGGACAACCACATCTTGTGGCAGATGTCCGTGCCTATAAGCTGGATTGGTTTGAAGGGCCCCTTCCAACCCTAACCATCCCATGGAGCCCATGTGAAAAGCTAGCATGGAAAACCAAAAAAGAAACTTGTCCCAGGGGCTCGTGGAGGCTGCCTCCAGCTTTGGAGGTCTTTAAGCAGGGATTAGAGAGGGATTCGGTAGGAATGGTCTCCGGACAACGTGCCTGCCTCCACAAGCAGGGCTCATGCTTCTCAGCAGCCATCCTTGGTGGGCGCGGAGCCTCCGGGACCCTCCTGGGAGGCCTTGACCACACCTGGAAGAGCCGGAGCGGAGGCTGAAGCCCCCCCCCGGGACGGGGATCGACCCGTCTGTCCCAAGGGCTTGCAGATTTGTTCCTGCCTTGCATTGTGGCGTGGTGGGATTTAGGGAAAGGTGACTTCGCAGCCCCCCCCAGGAAGGCTTCTTCCTGCACCATGGGTGTGACAAAAGCAGAGCAGGGTGCCCGAAGCCGCCTCCCTGCTTGGGAGGCCCTTGGGGGTCTCTCAGTCCTGCCCCGAGTGGCTCTGCTCGCGGGCCCCACGCTGCTGGGCCTGCCCGCGGAGGCCGGGGCCGCGTTCCCCCCGCGCGCGCCTTCTGCCACCGATGCTGCAGCAGTAAATATTTTGTTTTAATCTAATCGCGGCCCGGCATGTCTGAGGGATGAGGTCATGCTCGCTCACCGAGCCTGCTGGCAGCGGCCCTTTATTTTGGGGAGCTGGGGGGGGTGGGAACCCGAGGCTCTCCGGGGGGGGAGGAAACCCCTCCATCCCCAGCCCTGTCGGCCTGCCAGCACCGTTAATTTATTAGTGACAATCAGAGGCTGCAAATCTCAATTTCCCCCAAAAGGTACCGCAGGAATTCGGGAAGAGAGATGCCTTCACGGGTCTTGCTCTCACTGAGCTATGGGACCAGGACCCTAAATCCTTTCTTGGAGGGGTTGCACCTGGGCTTTGGGTGAACTCTTCGTGTTTTGGGACCCCAGACACCCTCTGTCCTTGCCCAGAGGCACCCCAAAACCCAAGCGGCCACCGCGGCACCTCCTGTGGCACGTCTGTTGGCCAAGGCAGAGGGAAGGGGCCACGAAGGACCCAGCGGGATGCTCACCTGCACCCTCGGGGCACGGCCCCAGCTCGGGGGGCTTGGGGCAGCGAGGGGGGCTCCGGGCATCCCTGGTGCCACTGCCCTTGTGGGGGCTGGTGTGGGGCTGGGAGGTCGGGCCGGGGCAGTTTCTCCCCCAGAACACACCCCAGATACTTTTATGGCATTTTGGGGGCATTTTCATCCCTCTTTTTTTTTTTTTTTTTTTTTTTTTGCTACGTTTTTACTATTTTGTTTTATTTCTTGTTTTTGCTTAATTTTTTGCTCTGTTTATTTTGCTGATTGTTTCCTTTTTTTTTTCTTTTTCCTTTTTGTTTGTTGATTTTTTGGGTGTTTTTTTTTTTTTCTCTTTATTTTGCTTTATTTTCTATTTTTTCTTTTTTTCTTTTTGCTCTTTTTCCTTTTTCTTGACTTTTTTTTTTTTTTCGTTTTGCTTATTTGCTTTTTTTTTTTTTTTTTTTTTTTGGTTTCCTTTTTTCCTTTTTTTTGCCCCCCCCTTTTTTTTTTTTTGTTTTTTTTTTTTTGCTTCTTTTTTTTTTTTTTGCTCCACTTTTCCACGCTTTTTAAAATTTTGCTTCGCTTTCTTTTTGCTCCGCTTTTTCACGCTTCGCTTTTCTTTCGCGTCACCTCACTTTTTTTTCTTGCCTTTTTTTTTTTTTTTTTTTTTTTCTACTTTTTTTCGCTTCCTTCTCCCCCTTCCCCTCCCTCCTTTCCCCCCCTCCTCTCCCCCCCCTTTACCTCGCCCCTCTGCCCACCCCTTCCCCAGGCCCCACCCCCGCGCTTCCCCGCTGCTCGCACGGCCGCGGGCGCGCAGCGCGGCGCCGCCCGTCCCCGTTCCCGTCCCTGTTCCCGTCCCCGTTCCCCTTCCCGTTCCCATTCCCGTTCCCCGGAGGCCCCGGGCGGCCCCGGGCGGCGGCGGCGGCGGCGGGGGCGGCGCGGGGGGAGGCGGGCACCGTTCCCCGCCCGCCCCGCATCCCGCCCGCCCCGCAGCCGCCGGCCCCCGATGGATTATCTGCGGCTGGTGCTCTCCTGCCTCGTCCCCCTGCACGGCTGCTTGGCCGCCGCCGGTGCCCCAGGTAGAGCCGGGGGGGGGGCTGGGGAGGGGGCTTCGGAGGCGGGGGGGCGACCGCCGGGTCCTGCCCACCTGGGGAAGGGGCAAGGAGGTGGGTAGGGGGGCTGGGTTGGCAGCGGAGAGGGTGGGAGCGGAGGGATGCGGTGGGGTTTGCGCTTGGGTGCTCCCCAAGAGCCCTCTATCCATCCAACCATCCATCTGTCCATCCGTCTATCCACCTATCCATCCATCCATCCGTCCATCCGTCTGTCCCCACAGAGCTCCTGCTGTCCGGCAAGCTGAGCGAGTATGGCGTGATCGTGCCCTTCAGTGCCGATTGCCGGGGCCGCTTCCTCTCGCACGTGGTGTCCGGCGGTGCGGCGGTGGCGAGGGCGGCCGAAGCCACCTGCCCCCCGTCCCCGTCCCGCCGCCGCGTGCCCCGCGACGCCCTGCATGGGTCCCCGCGGCGTGGCGGGGCCGCCGGCCGCTCGCTCTACTTCAACGTCACCGTCTTTGGCAAGGAGCTGCACCTCCGCCTGAGGCCCAACCTGCGCCTCGTGCCGCCGGGCGCCGTGGCCGAGTGGCAGGAGGATTTCGGGGTGCTCTTCCGAGAGCCTCTGCGGCACCGCTGCCTCTTCACCGGGGACGTCACCGGCATGCCCGGCGCCGCCGTGGCCATCAGTAACTGCGATGGGCTGGTAAGCTCGAGGCTGGCGGGTTGGGTCGCTCGAGGCGAGGATCTCAAGGTTTGGGGTTTGGAGATGCTGCGCCGAAATGTTGGGTACCACCGCGGGGAGCTGGGCGATGCTGACTCGTCCCCACTCACCCCGTGCTGGCTTTGGGGGCTCTTATGCACATGTCCTGCTTCTTAACCGAGGTGGGGTGAGCTCCTGCTTCCTCCGAGCATCTTTTTGGGGAGCACCTTGGTGTTTTTGGCTGTAGCTCATAGGTTCAGAGCTTTCAGGACAGCAGGGTGAGCATGATCCAGCAACGCTGTGAGGCTGTGTTCCCTCTTCATCCCCAGTCTCCAACCTGCCCGTGGGGTTCCTATTTTTGATGCGCCTTAAAAACTTGTCCTTATTTTTTTTATACCCTGAATCACTGCTCTTCAAACTTCCTTTGAGCCAATTTAGCCCAATTCAACCCTCATTTTCCATGACAGTGCTTGCTATTTTCTCCCGGTATTGCTTCCCAGGTTACTATTTGGTTGCACTAAACTTATTTCACTCCCCCCCCCTTCTTTTTTTATTGTTTTATTCTGGCAGTTCCTCAGCTGTTTTTGGCTGCTAGCACAAACAATTTGGCATTCCTTTCTTTTTATACAGCGCGTGGTGTTACTATACAAGCAGAAATGATAGAGCAGCAGGGCTAGAAATAAATATTTCGCATACATCCAGCAGTTTATTTTTTTTTGCCAGCAATTTTAGCTCATCATCCACAATTTTGGAAGCTTCTCCTTTGAGTCTGACGAGGCTGGGAAATTGCAGAAAATTCTCCGTGACCCAGATCTTGCTGGGGCTGGTGAATTTGGACACACTTGAAAGCTTTGGAGATATTTCCTATGACTCCGGCAAGCAACCAGTAGCGCTGCCTCTGCTTTGGGAATTGGTTTCATAATGCGGGATGCATGCAAATGTAATTCCCGGTGGCATGGCGAGTGAGGGGGATCTGGGGGTTGCGTCCACCTCGAGCATCTTTTGCTTCTCCAGTCTCGGGATGGCGTGCGTGGGAGGCGCGGGACCGCTCTGTTCTGGCTGGGCAGAGTGCTCTGGGACACTGCAAATGTGTACACGGAGAGATTATGTTGTGTATAAACAGACACTGAGATTATAAATAATGAGGGAAAAAAAAAACATTTCTTGAAAAAGACAGTGCAAATTAAGCCTTCCCTAAATCCACATTTAGCCATGTAATGACCTGATTTTTTATTTTTTTTTGGAGATGCCAAGCCCATGGCACCTTCCCTGCCTGCTGTTTGCTGCAGGCACCCACGCGTGCAAATCTGCCTTTTTCCTGCGAGCAGGGTGGGAAGGTGCAGTCCTCCAAAACACGGTTTCAGAGCTGATCCAAGCCACCGAATTCCTAAACGCTAAAGCAGCGCTCGGCAGAAAATCTCCCCCAGCAGACGCATCTCGCTGCAGGCAACCCGGCTTTCCTCTAGCAGCGTGTGGCCGAACTCGAGCTGGGGCTGCCGAGGGGAGAAGAATTCAGGGGAGAAGAATTTCAGGGGGAGAAGAATTCGGAGCAACCGGGGTTGTGCTGTTGGCAGCGGGGCGCCTGCCAGCTTTGTGTTTCCTCTGCCCTTGGTTGTGCATCTCGCATCCTTTGCTGGGGAAAAGGGCAAAGAATTGTTTCGGGTTATTTTCTACGGGCACCGTGCTTGTGCTTTGCTCCCCGCAGTCATTCATAATGAACCAAAGCTACAAACCCTACAAATAGTGTTTTCTGACCCCATTTCCCTGGGATGGGGAGGAAGCAGGAGCTATCAGGAGCAGCATGTGGTGGAGGAAGACTCCGTCCCCACTGCCGTGCCCCTGCCCAAAGCCCCTCTCCCCGTGTGACCCCTGGATGCAAAGGCTGGGGAGCATGGTGTGCCTTTATGCAGTGCCGTTTTCTGGGACTTTTTGTCCAAATTAAGTGTGAAGCGCATAGGAAAAATCCATATGCACGTCTCTGCTCCCCCCTCTCCACGCTGTTTGCTTCTCTGGCTGAGCGCAGCGGGGTTTATTAATTTTTCCACGGTTTGGCTGCGGGGAGGCGTCAGAATTTCCTGAGGTCCCGGGGGAGTTTTTACCCCGTGGGGACAGGGAGGAGCTGCTGGGGGGCATCCCCGTGGCTCGGTGGGTGCTTGGGGGTGCCGGTGGCACGAGGCCAGCTCCTTTCTGCCATCGCTGGAAAAAAAGCCTTCATCCTCCCCAAGCTGGCAGAGGTGACTTTGCCGGGTTTTCTTCCAAAAAATATATATATATATTTTTCCCTTTTCCCTGGTAGAACTGACTTCGAAGGGGCCTTCCCGAGAGCCACGTCCAGCGGCCGGCATCTCCTGTGGGAAACGGGGGCAGCGTTGGGGTGGCAGAAGTGCCTCTGCAGCCCGCGTGTGCAGCGATGCGCCAGCTGGAAGCGCGGGGAGCTGGCGCCCGTCGGTGGGAAATGGTCGGCGCGCTCAGGCGTGCGGAATCCGAGCGTGTTTGCGATGCTTGGGGCGGCTGCCCGGGGCTCTGCCCTCCGAGCTGCCGGGTTGTCGTGTGAAGGAGCGGGCGCCTGCCTCCGTTTGGGGGATGACACACGGTGGCGGCTCGTGGTGGTGGAAAGGGGGATGGGGTGGGTCTGAAATTCGGTGTAAAAAAAAAAACACTTTTTGTTGTTCTCGTCCTCGGCGGTAGCGACGTCGGGCAGGTGTATGCCTGAAAATGAAATCAGGTTGTCCGCGGTGAGAGCTTCCCCTTTTATATCTGTGGGGAACGGGTGCTATAAAACCCCACGCCCAAAACCTGAGGGGCTGCAGGCAGCAAGGAGAAGCGCGAAGATAGCCGAGATGCTGCATTTCTTTGACAGGTGATGTGTAATTTCAGGTTTTGGGGGGTAAAACTGAATTTTTAAAGCCTCTGCCTAACTGTTGCTGGACCTGGCTTGCGGGCTGGCTCCCCTTGGGTCTGTCTCGTCTTGACTGGTGCTCCTGGTTGAACCTGAGATGTTGGTCCCTGTCCACAGGGGGTGGTGGGGTGGGCTCTGGTCACGTCCTCCTTGGTGGCCTGGGGTCCCCCCTTGTCCCCGGGGGCAGCCGGCCTGGACGCGTGGCGGGTGCGTGTGTCAGGCGCGTTGGGCCCGGCACGGCCGAGCGTGGTGAAATTCCTCGAGAAGGAGGAAAAAAATACCCAAACCTGCTTTCCAGAGGAGTTCAGCAGCTAATAAAACTGAAGTGGAGCAGGAAATTTGACGAAGCGTGCCGGAGCCAGGTTGGCTGATGCCGCGGCGAGTGCGGGGACACAGGGGGGACCGGGTGGCCCAGGCAGGCCCTGCTGCTGGCAGAGCCCAGCCCCGCGCTGGGCCGTGCAGCACGTCTCCGTATCTTTATTTGATGAAAAGAGCTGTGCCAATAGCCTTGATGAGTACTCCAGTAGGTAGATGCGGTGGGAGGCTTTGCTCTAGGAACACATCCATACGTCCTGCTGCGCTTTCCAGGCAGGGGTTCAACGGCAGGCAGCGCTGGAGACGCAACCAGGCGCCTGTGCGATGGGTGCCAGCAAATGCAGCGCCCATGGCCCCGTCCCACCTTGTCCTCAGCCGAAAACCATCGGGCTGGAGGTGCTGCCTGCGCCACGGAGCGCTCGGGCTGGCGGCCAGGCAGGTTTTGTGGGAGCTTGGCGTTAATTAGGAGCACTTGGTAGCCAGGACAATGTTTCCAATGGCGTTTGCCATCTCATTCATCTTTCCCTGGTCTGGGAGGTAGTCGGACTCGTAACGCTTTCCAGCTTCTCGGCTGAAGGGATTCCCCTGCGTTCGTTTCCAGACGCTTCCCGGGCAAAGATGAGTATTTATTTTCATTCCTCCCTGCTGCAGTCGCAGTCAGTAGCACCGGCAAAACGGCCACATTCCTCCTGGTGGCATCTGGATGTGGCCTGGGGACGGGGACGTGTGTGGGGAGAGCTGGGTGGGAGCCTGCGACTGCTGGCAGGGAGAAGGAGGCAGAGAAATTCTGGTGGATGAGAAGGGAAGGAGCTTTAGAGCCATAGAAAAGACATAACTCAAAGTGTGGTCAGTTTTTTTTGGTTGGTTTTCCCCTCTTTTTTTTTTTTTCCCCATTTATGGAAGAAATTAAGGTTCATCATGTGTGAATCCTGTAATGGATTCTGTCCAGCGCACGCGGTGATTTTTGGCACCCAAAGCTGGTTTGATGCACAGGGCAAGGTGGAGGCACAGGGCATCTTTGTAGGATGGCTCTCCCGAATGTTGCAGTGGTCGAACAAACCTGTTTAGCCCCGAAACAGCAAGCTCACCCCGTGAATCACGGAATCAACATGGTGTAACTTCCCAAATTACTGCTTGTGTCCAACCATGTGGTGAGACAGCTCTGCTGCCGGGAGGAGACGTGGGGTAGCGATGGTTTCTCATGGGCTTTTGACCTTAAACCTGCATGGTGGGGTAGCAGCAGGACATTCTGTTCATTCAGGATGTCCTTTCCCCTTCCTGGCCCTTCACCAGTCTTTTATGAGTATATTGATGTGTATCCATGCATACAAAAAAAAAAAAACCCTTTTTCCCCTTTTTTCCTCTGTTTCATCGCTTCGTGCAGGCCGGCCTGATTCGGACGGACAGCACCGAGTTCTTCATCGAGCCGCTGGAGCGGGGCCAGCAGGAGACGGAGGCGCGCGGGAGGGCCCACGTGGTGTACCGCCGCTCGGCCATCCGGCAGGACCTCCGCGCCGAAGGTAGGGCCTGGAGCTCAGCCCCGCCAATTAACCCAGCAATTAGCCTCTGTGCTAACGCTGTTATGAGTAAGTGGACAAAGGTGGTGTTGTCGTCCTTGCTGTCTCTCCTACTGCTCTGGTGCATGGGCTCGCTGTTGCCTTGCTTTCGGTGGAGGTCTGGAGCTTCTCCCACATTTGGTTACAATTGTGGAGATCTTGTGGAGATCTTCAGAAGCTGCCTGGATGTGGTGCTGGGCAGCCTGCTCCAGGTGTCCCTGCTTGAGCGGGGGTTGGACCAGGTGGACCCAGAGGTCCCTTCCCACCTCAGCTGCTCTGAGTCTGTGCTGGTCAAAGAGACGGCTGGGACCAGGTATGAGGGTGGTTGCATCAGCCCCGGGAAGCCAGGACGAGTAGCAGACCTGGGAATTGCAAGCAGAAGGGGTTTCTGCAATTTGCACAAATCCCTGGCCATGCCAGGACGGGGGGTGCTCCAGGAAGGTGCCCTCCAACCACCTTGTTTCTATACTGCGAGGACTTGCCCGTCCCCCAGCATCACGAGCTGCTTTTTGGCTTTGCAACACTTCCACAACTCATTCTGGGGCCAATTTGGGGCTTTTCCAGGCTATGTGAGTCTCTTTAAGTGGAGTGAACCACCGGCAGCATGTGTTCCCCACGTCTTCATGTGCTTGCTGCCCACACCACGAAACTCTCCTCTCCACCACCTCCTCCGGGGCCAGCAAGTCACTTTGTGCCACGTTCAGCCCCAAGATCACTGCAGGGTCCGTGTTGGGTCTCCTCAACTCTCCGTTTTCTCCTTCTGCCCCCTTCTCAGTGCCCGGTGTGCGGGTGGGCGAGCTCCCCAACTCCCTGGAGCTGCTGGAGGAGCGGCTGGGCGAGGCGGAGCGCAAGAGGCGTCACGCCAGGAAGGACGACTACAACATCGAGGTCCTGCTGGCGGTGGACGACTCGGTGGTGCGCTTCCACGGGAAGGAGCACGTCCAGAACTACGTCCTCACCCTCATGAACATAGTAAGGCTTTTCTTTGTGGAGAGGGGGGGTAGGCATTGGGATGGGCTGCAGCGGGGTCCTTGTCCCCGTGGGTGTCCAAGAGACGTGTGGACGTGGCACTAAGGGCTTGGGTGAGTGGTGGGGCTCGGTGGGTTGGGCTGGTGTTGGACTTGGTGGCCCTGAAGGTCCAACTTCTATCACCCTGTGATTGTGTGGCTGAGGTCTCAGCAAGTTCTGGGAAGGAGGACGGTGCCTTCCACTTCTCTGTTTTGAAAGGTCCCCATCTGTTGAGGGGGATTTTTCAGATTTGCAGAAGAAATCTGTGCGCCAGATGGGACCCAGCGAGAAATTCCATCAGAGCCAAGCCCCGTCCTCTCCCAGCTGCTGTCCCCGAAAGGCAGAGGTGCACGAGCGTGGCTGCTCTCCAGGGTTACCTCGCGTGGCTTGCTTGGGGAATGCTGCGCAATAGCAAATGGGGGTGCTCAGAAACTGGGGGGGAGAGAGAAAAAAAAAATCACTTTTTTTTGTACTTTTGACTTTTTTAAGCTTTAGTGTTCTATCCTTTGCCCTCTGCTCTATTTTTATTTTTAGTACCCTTACGCATGGCCATGGGAAGTGTTAGAAAGGTGCAGCCAGCTCAGAAACCACTGAGCTAGGAGGATGCTTTTGCTTTTTTTCTTTTTCTTTTTTTTTTTTTCTTTTTCTCGCCTGCTTGTTTTGGCAGTGTTTCTGCCCTGGCACGCAGACTTGGAGCCGCGCTGCCAGTCGCGGAGGGTAAATTATCCGCACGAGGGGTGAGGATTTGCTGGTTTGCCACCTTTTAAAAGAGGCATGAGCCTGTCTGCCCTGCTGCTAGGGCAACCCCAAGTGTTTTCTTTTTCACGTGGCCAGCCCCAAACGCACGTCAGGAATCGGAGAAGTCGCTGGTTTTAAAAAGCCGATGCCTTCACTGCAACTTGTTAATCTCCAGTGCTTTCCTGCTGCTGGGGCTAGGTACTGCAGATGGGCAGGGCAGTGGGAAAGCCGCTCTCTCCAGGGGTTCTGAAATTCCGGCACCGTATTCCCAAATGCACTTTTGGAACGTTTTTTTTTTTTTCCCCTGTTTTCTCATTAACTCATCCTGCAAGCGGGAGGTGCCCCGGGGTCCCCGGCCTGACCCGGGGCCCTTCCCGCGTTTCGGGTGCCGGAGATGAGCTCATTGCCCTTTCCCATCGGGGGCCGGGCCGAGCGCCTGGGGGCTGCCAGCTTGCATCAAAAGGCCATTTTTCAGCCGCATTTCATGCTTTAGAGGCAGCGCTTTTCAGGGAGGGAATGTGCGGGGTGCCGGCTGCTCAGATAAAGGCAGCGCCGGGGATTTTAGTGAATTAAATAAGGAGGGGATGGCGGGAGGGGAACAACAGGGTAATGCAGAGAGGTGCCTCCCCGAAGTTGGGTTGGGTGGGAGCGGGAATTGCCCCATTAAACCTGGGTGATTTAAAAGCCCAGCCATGGGAAATGTGATTTTTGGGAGCAGAATGTGCCAGCTCCCTTTCTTGTTGGGGTTCCTACAGCTCATCCCGATGCTCTCGAGGCTTGGGGTGGCCCCGTGGAGGGGGGGAAGGCTGAGCCGTGGGCTTGGCGGAGCTTGCACCAAGCGGTGGTGGAGCTGGGAGGTCCTGGGTGGGCTGGGGCTGGCGCGGAGGCTGGAGGTGCCCGACAAAGCACATTTCATTCCAAAACCACAACCTCACTGCAAAGCCACCAGCCTGGCTGGGCAAAACGGGGTCAGACAGCGTGGTCTGGGGCAAATGTTGGGAACCCTCAGTCCTTATAGGGTTTTGTCACCTCCAGGTCCACGCGGCGCACAAAAGTTCCTCTCCCCTGCGGTCTCCGTGGGACCCCTTTGCAGCCAGCGGGGTTTCTCCCACCAGCACAGTTGGGTGCCGGGGCTGTCCCCAGAATTTGGGTAATTTGGGTAAGGGCACGGAGGTGCTCGGTGTTTGCCCATTGTTTCGGGTTACTAAGGAAACCCCATGAGTCAGAGCCGCGTCCAGGCTGCGACTTGTGTGCTCCCTCCGGCGCATCAGGAGGTTCATTGTTTGCAAGTGGAAAAAAAAAAAGTGTTACCGAGACCCCACAGAAGATAGTTTTTGGGGAAACAGCAAGCCTCCAGCTTTATTTTTAACCCGGGGTCACCTAACTACGGCGCTAAATCGGCAGGGATTTTCTTTCCTCCCTGTGGAGCTTGCAAAATAAAATAAAAGCCTGCTCCGCGAGCTGCCTCCTTGCTAGCAGTGTAAGAACAACAACAAATACCTCTGGTGTTGTTCTTACACATGCATGCACTTCCTCCCCTCCCTGCCCCGAATATAGACTGGTGCGTTTGCTGCTCTGGTTTTGGGACAGCGTAGCCTGTTGCGTAGGGGCATGCAGAGGGAAGGAGGGGGATAAGGGGAAGCCGAAGATGACTTGGCCGCTCTGCCCGCGAGATCTGGGATTTTGAAATGTCAGCTATTCTGCTCGTCTGGCAAATTCTTCTCGTGCTCTCGTTTTGTTTGCCTTCCCTCAAGAGCAGGGAAGTCTAGACGGCCGCGGTGCGGTTCGCCGCGGGGAGCGGGTGTCTGCTGTGGGCTCGGGACGGGAGCGACCGCAGGGCGCGGGCACGGGGTCTTCGCTCTCCTCTCCCTTGGCATTGCCCCCTGGGGTCCCAGGGGCCGGCTTTCTTGCCCCGGCACGCAGCTAGGCGGGGCTTTTCAAACATTTTCCTCGCGATTTCTCTGTTCAGTGAAATTGGAGAGCATTCTTTGGCAGCGGACGGCGATGCAGAGGCCGGGCATCTGACGGGCGTTAGATAAGGAGGTCTGTGCACCATCTGTCCCTCCAGCGGCGATCTGCTGAGCGGGGGCTTTCTGCGGGGATTTTCTTCGAAGGCATTGACTTGCTAATGGCATCCGCAGAGGGCAGGGGGACTCGTGCCAATCCCTTCTTCCTCCCGGCTCTGAAATGCTCTTGTGGGGGGGGGGGGATTGCAGGAACAAGCCCTGTCCGCCTCTGTCGGTGGTTAAGCAAACAGAAAGCCTTGGGCAGTCTGCTTCCACGTCTGCTTTCTGAATTATCTGCAAAAGTCTCTGCAGAGCTGGCGTCTGGGGGACGCAGAGCCCTCGGTGCCCTGCTGAGGGGCTGAAAACACCTAGGCAGAGCCCTTCCCTTCAGACAGCAGGCACCCCATATAGCTGCCGCCGGAGCGTGGTGTCGCACTGCTTTTAAAGCTCTGGGGGATTGGCATCCTGGAATAATTCAGCCGCTCGTGTCCTGCTCCCTCGGTGAGCAGCTGGTGAGCTGCTGGTGGTCTTGCTGCTGCCTGCCGTCGCTTCTCCGGCAAGGCTGAAAAGGAAAAGGACCGTAAAGGAAAGATTCATGGTGCTGTGCAGGTGTTGATGAGCTTCATCGTCCACAGCTCCCGAATGCAGGAATTTTTCTGCACCACGTCCCAGAGAAGAGCTTCAGAAAGGATCCTTCCCATCCTCTTTATTCTTCCCAGATGCATTAAAGCACGGCGCTGAGAAGCAGCTTGACTGCCGTGAGCGAAGGATACGTGGTGCACTGTTGCCTTTCCATGCTGGGCAAAAGGCTTTTTCCCCCACAGGTCTTGCAGCCTGTGCACCTGAAGCAACGCACTAGCTTTATCTATTTATTACCTATTTATCTACCAGGGCTTTATCTCTTTATTTTTCTCAGCTGTTTTGCCGCGTCCAAGATGTGGCAGGCTCAGGGCTCGTGGCACCTCTCTGCAAAGCCCAGAGCGGCTCCGCGGCTGTCACGCGGCGGCGTTAATGCTGGCTCTCGATGGGTTTAGGAATGGACTGACTCGGGCTTTCCAACAGAAGCCCGGCCTGTCAATCGTGGCTCTCATAAAGCACTCATGTCGCCTGGAAAATCGCAGGCTCGGATCCGCGCCGCATCTGCGTCAGTTGTCACAGGGCCCTCCGTTTCAAATGTAAGCTTAAAAAAAAAAAATAGAAAAAAGGGAAAAAAAAAAAAAAAGCTGTAAATCTGGCTTATGAACATCACGTTCTAGTCTGTGGAAAGCTGTGGCAGAGCCGAGGGAAGTCATTTTCCCCACATCACTTTTGGGGCGATGGGGCAGGGCGCTATGGGTCCTGCGTTGGGAACAAGGGAAGGTGAGCTCTGAATTTTGAGTTTGAAAAAGGAATGAAAAAAAATCCTTTTTGGGGCTCTTAAAGAGCGGGTGGGGAAAAAGCCACCCTTTCAGACTTTGTTCTCCCTGAAATACAGAAAAGGAAGGCTGTAACTCATGATTTCCTCCGCAAAGCAGCAGATGCTGGTGTATATATGTCACTGAATCACAAGCCCTCCCTGTTCTTCTGCTTGTGCCGTCTTCTCCTGCGGATTTCTCCTGGGGGCTTTTGAGGTGCTAGGTCAAACTTGACTCACTGGTGCAACTGAGTAATGCCCTTGCTTTGATAAGATCTCTCGCCTCTCCCTGAAAAGCCTTTTTTTTCCCCCTTCCCACCAACTTCAAGGACATTAAAAGCCCAGGGGTTTCCTTCTCTCCGATGAATTTGTGCTCTGAAGGGGGCAAAGGCTCGCTGTGAGATGCTCCTGGTGGAGGAGGTCCCCAGGGGGAAGGCTCCTGACAGGACCAGGGATGTCCCTGCCCATCCGAGCCACCGATTGCTGGGAAATTTCACTTATTCAAACTTGGCTGGTTTGCTTTGTGGTTTTTCGAGAGCAACAAGAAGCAAAGCAGCTGGGCTGGGAGGAGGGAGACGCGATTCCGCACCTGGGCTTGGGAGGTCTTGGGAAGTGGGAGAGGAAGGAGAGAGCGGGCCCAGACCTCGCTGGGGAGCGGTGCTCCCTGCCAGGAGGCAATGATTTTTGGGGTGTGTGTGTGGATTTATGTGTGCATTTGTGTGTTCAGCTGGCGGCCAAACATCTCCCTGTTGCTGGGAAGGTGGATGGCGCTTGGTGCTACAGGAATGGGAGGCGCCTTCTTGGGGGTAATGGGACAGGTTCCCTGGAAAGGGAGGACATCGGACCCCCATCAGCTCTGCCTCCCAATGTTTTGCCTTAAAAAAACCCCAAAGGTGATTATTTTAACCCATCCTTCTTCCAGCAGAGTGCAGGAGTGGAGAGCTGGTGGGAGGATGCTGAGTGCAGGAGCGCAGAGGACAGGAGGGAGAAGTGGCTGCAGGCACTGGCTTGCTTCAGGGCTCTGCAGGCCTTGCCCTGCCCTCGGCTTTTTTTTTTTTTTTAATTTATTTTCCCTCAGGTGGATGAAATTTATCATGATGAGTCCCTGGGCGTTCACATCAACATTGTGCTGGTCAGGATGATCATGGTGGGATACCGCCAGGTAAGGACAGTGCCTGTGCTGACATCTGTGCGGAGCAGGGACGAATGGGAACCCTTCTCCAGGTGGTTTCTGGAGCCTGAGGCCCTGGAGAGCCACCTCTGCTAAGCCTGTGGTGGTGGCCAACCAGTCCTCGGAGCTGGGACAGGAGAAGTGGGGGGACCCCAAATATCCTGAGCATCACGTGTGGCCGTGGGGCTTGCTGTGCAGCCATGTGTTACCTGCTGAGACAGCTTGAAGGGTCCCGATGGTGTTTATGGGACCCTTGGGATCCCATAAACCATGGGATGAAGGTGGCTTCCCAAATTGGCAAGAGGTGGAGGTCAGTGAGGAGAAGCTGAAGCCGCCATCTCGTGTCCCAGCAGCTCTGCCTGGCTCCGCTGGCTGTCCTGCAGCCCTCGGGCATCATGTCATGGCCTGGGCAGAGCGAGCACGGGGACGTTTCTCCTGGTTTCTCAGGTTGCTTTTTGTTTTTAAGGCTCTTCTGAGTGCGGCAGCCGAAAGATTTTCTGTGAAGCAGTGCAGTTTGCTATACGTTTTGTGGCAAGCCCCTACACCACGTGAATTGCTCTAGCAAGAATATTAATGAGTCCAACACGGTCATATCTGTGTGTGGTCCACAAAGCAGCCCCAATAGGTCTTGGAGGAAAAGCTCTGCTTGTTTCTGCTTGGCCAGGAAAAAAAAAAACAAGCGCATCCTAGAGACCCAGCGATGGTTCTCAGGAGCACGGGGATAAGAACAGAGGCAGGCTCATTTAGGGAGATTCCTGGCAGACCGGGAACGTCATCTCCATGCATAAAAGCCAGCAGTGTGTCTGGCCTCCTCCCAGCCGTGTTCGTGCTCGGGGCCGGGGGATGATGTATGGAGGGGAAGGGATTCGGAGCGGTGGGGTTGCGGCCAACAGCCGGAGGGATGAGGACTCAAGGGCTCTGTTCAGGATGATTTAATCCTCCCGAAACCCTGTGCTGGAGGCAGCTGGCGTGTCCAGCTCTGTCATTGTTTAGGTTCGGGGGTGATGTAGGAGCGATGTGCAGATGTTTGGATCCAGGCAGGATCCCAGCTTACCGCTGGTTGTCTCTGATGCTTCCTGAGTGTGTCCTGGAAAATGACACGGTGCAGACAGCGCAGCCCGCTCTGCTTTAGCGCTTATTTCTGGTCACTGCTGAGCTTGCCACCTGTCTCAGAAAGCCCTCTGGTTGGGCATTTTGTCTCCTATCCCCATGGAAAGATCCCCGTGGCTTCCATTTACAGAGCCTGGGAAGGGCAGAGTCCTTCCTGCCTGCCAGGAGAGCTCCAGCTGGGGAGATGAGGTGGAGCTCAGCCCTCAGGATTTTGTTGTCAGCACCTTTGCAAAATGCCCATCTTGAAGAAAAATAGATGAAAATCAGGGTGGCTGCTCTAAAACAGCCCTGGAGCACCTCCACCTGTTTTCTGCTGGGTCAAGCTCTCTCGCAGTCGGGATGCTCTCTGCTTTCCAGCGCATCCAGGCAATGGATTTTAAAAAATAGCAATACTTTTATTTTTATTTTTTTTTGTTCCTGTACGCAGTCAGTCAGCCTGATAGAGCGAGGGAACCCATCCCGCAGCTTGGAGCAGGTCTGCCGCTGGGCTCACTCGCAGCAACGCTCCGACCCGGAGCACGCCGAGTACCATGACCACGCCGTGTTCCTCACCAGGCAAGATTTTGGTCCCGCAGGTATGCAAGGTACTGTATTTATCTCCATCAGGTACGTGCAGTTTGCTGGGGGAAAGCCAGCAAGGGGAGAGGAATTCTCGCAAGCACAGGCTGCTGATTGGCCAGCGAGGTCTAGGAAAAAGCAATAATAATAGTTTTTTTTCGTGTGAAGCAGAAGAAAGCTAGAATTAACCCAGGACATCAACCTCAATGCATAAAAGAGCATCTTTATTCCTTGCGCGCTGGTCCTCCCCTTGTCCCAAAGTGCCCTAAACAGTTTAAAAACGGCATAAAAAAAGATGGAATACCAAAGGGAGCTTCTCAGGGACCTTTAAAACCTGGCTTTGCATGGGTCAGTTTCTTGACCCTCCTACAACTGGACGTGGGGGTATTGCTAAGCCCAGGAGCAGGTCTTACTTGCTGGTGGCAAGGTCTCATTTCTCCATCAGGAGGCTCCCTCTGAGGCCACGAGCGTGCCAGTAGCTCTCATAACACCCTGGGTGAGCAGAGAGGAGGCTGAGCTCCTCTCCTGCTCTTCCACCCCCTGCAGGAAACCATAGGTAAATCCCACGGGAAGGCTGCGTCCTCTCACAGAATCACATTCCCCCCTGATAGGATGAGGGGGAATGGGCTAAAGTTGTGCCAGGGGAGGTTTAGGTTGGATATTAGGAAGAACTTCTTTACCGAAAGGGTTGTTAGGCATTGGGATGCCCAGGGAAGTGGCTGAGCCACCATCCCTGGAGGTCTTGAGAAGACGTTTAGATGTAGAGCTTAGGGATCTGGTTTAGTGGGGACTGTTAGTGTTAGGTCAGAGGTTGGGCTAGGTGATCTTGGAGGTCTCTTCCAGCCTAGGTGATTCTGTGATTAGTAACACTTGTGCTTACCTTGGCCTCTTCTCCATGCGACATCCAGCTCCTTATTCCCCCTTTTCATCTCTGGGTTACGAGCAATGAAGGGTTGAGGTACCTCTGGACTGTGTTCCTCTGTCCTTGCTTGTGGTTTATGTTCACTGACAGCATCTAAGCTGCTTGCTGAGGTGACGACAAACACCCCATGAGCTTCTCCAGCCTGTAGGGTGTGCGTGCTGGTCGGGAAGCATCTGCCCCGCTCCTGCCTACCCTCTAGCTGAGCTGAAGGCAGGGCTGCTCCGGCCCCAAGACCCTGCAGTCTACTTCAACAAGCGAGGAGAAAGGAAACCCTTTGGGGGTGAACTCCTGGAAGTCCTGGGGACCTGGGAAGGGAGCCAAAATGTCCATCCCTGGGGGCTCATGGACACAGCTTGTGCCTCCGTCCCTCGGCCAGTGACAGTGTCAGGTGAAGCCGGGCGCGCGGCCGTGCAGAGTGCCACGGTTCGCAGCCTCCTTCTTCTCTGTTGCTGAGCCAAGCCGGGCCCCGGGGAGCTTATAAAAACCTCCCGGTGTTGGCAGCAGCTCTAGGCGTGGATGGGAGCAGCGGTGGCCAGCACTGAGTAATCTTGGAAAGCTGATGCAATCCTTGCTTTTGGAACTGAGAGGAGCCGGAGGGCACGAAGCGGAGGCTGGGCTGCGCCGCCCTCGCACGTGGGCTCTGCTTTTCCAAGATAAATGCTGCTGGGTGGTGGGCAGGTGGTGGTGAATGCTGAATTCCTGGTGGCGAAGCCCTGGCTGAGCTAGGGGAGCACCGTGTCCCTCTGTGGAAGGCACGTCTGGAGATCTTTCTGGCCTCCTTCACAGGAAGGATAATTTTGCAAGGTGTAATTTGTTGCACCACTGTCATGAGTGGTTGGCCCCTGAGCATGCCCAGGTGGGAGAAATGGTCAGAAGGGCTGAAAGCAGGTGGAAAATATCCATGCAGAAGAAGGAAATGCATGTGGAAGGAGCGGGAGACTGGTTTGTGTCTTGCTGATAAAGTGAGGCCATCAGCATGTCCTCTCTTCTGCATCTGATACGTGTTTGCAGGCAGGCCTGGTCTCTGTCAGTGAAGTATTTTTCAGGTAGTTCTCATCACCGTTCTCCCATGGAGGACCCTTTGCTTCTCCCAGTTCTCACCACGTCTTAATTACGAGAGAGAGCGCCTGCCCTCCTGAGCCACCAACCTTTCTGTACTCCCCTGTCCCGTTTCGCTGCCAGACACCGACAGCCTCCTTGGTTGGGAATTTATCCCATTCTCACTCCAGACAAAATATACTCGCTCTCATACAGAAAACTTTCCACATCGCTGCTCTTTCTTGTGGAAAGTTTAATGGAGAAAAAAAATCCTTTAAAATGTTTTACCCAGGATTTGACTCATTACTGTGTGGTTAAACCCAATTACCTGTCTTTCTCTCAAGCTCCTACTTTGACTTCTGCTTTCCTTTTGGCGGTGGTGTCCATGGAGCACGCGATTTGGGTGAGCAGTTGCTGTCTGAGAGTTGGCTTGTTGTGTCCTGTATGCCTCTTTGCCCACTTGAATGTGGGGAAGAGGAAAAACAAGCACCTTCTAGGAAAACCACGAGTATCTTTAGTGAAGTGGGCTGCTTTGGAAAGCCCCTTGGTCCTCATCTTTAGTGCCCACCTCGCAGGAGGGTTTCTGCAGCCACGTGGGGCACCACCAGCGAGGTGACAGTCCTGTTTGAGGGTGACCAGCTCTGTGTCCCCTCTGGCTGGGTTATGGGCACCAGCCTGACTCTCCGGGGCCACCGAGTGCCAAGGTATGTGCTGGAGATGCAGCTCTGCGTCTGAGCTCCTGGTGCAAGCTTCTTCTGGCACGGGTGTGTTCCCTTTGCTTGTGTTCCCAGGGACCTGCATGGGGCAGCTCCCCAGGGACCTGCCCGTGGATTACCACTGGATCGGCTCTTGCTTATCACCGTATTTATTTATTTTTTGCCTCTCTCAAAAGCTTTATCTCTCCTCTCCTCCTCTCTCCTTCCTTCTCTCTTTCTCCAGGCTACGCGCCGGTGACGGGCATGTGCCACCCGCTCCGCAGCTGCACCCTGAACCACGAGGACGGCTTCTCCTCGGCCTTCGTGGTCGCCCACGAGACCGGCCACGTGTAAGTGACGGGGACAGAGCTATTGCCACCCGTCTGCTTGGCCCAAGGGGCTTTCTGCGCCCCTTTCTGCCCAAAAGACTCGGTGCAAAGCCACGTCCCGTGGGAAACCTGGCTCGCTGGCTTTTTCCAACAGGTTGGGCATGGAGCACGATGGCCAAGGCAACCGGTGCGCGGACGAGACCAGCATGGGGAGCATCATGGCACCGCTGGTCCAGGCCGCCTTCCACCGCTACCACTGGTCCCGCTGCAGCAAGCAGGAGCTCAACCGCTACATCCAGTAGGTCGACTCGAACTCTTTCTCCTCTCCCGTGGTGTGACTGCGCCAGGCCCTTAGGCTATCCATTTTCTTTTGTGCTGCATAAAGGCCGTAGAAACACACAGAGTGGTTTTGTGTGTCGGGGCCGTGCAGAGTAGCAGGAAACCCCGAAGACAGAGCAGGTCGTTGGGTTGCTCTTTGCCGCTGGTGTGCAAACTCGTTTTGCAGCAGCGCCGGAGCTCAGAGAATTGGGATTTTGTAATATCTGGGTTTGGAGAGAGGGCTGGGGGTGAGGGAAGGAGCGAAACCCCCCAGATCTCTGCCCCCATCCAACAGTTCCTATGACTGCCTTCTGGACGACCCCTTCGAGCACCAGTGGCCCGTGCTCCCCGAGCTGCCGGGCATCAACTACTCCATGGACGAGCAGTGCCGTTTCGATTTCGGCGTGGGCTACAAAACCTGCACGGCAGTGAGTACAGCCCCTGCCCTGCTGGTATCACCCCAGCCTGCACCCACCAGGAGCCTTGGGCCTTCTCCTGCCCTGGGAGAAGGCTCTCCATGGGGTAGGATGGGTGCTGGAAGCCCCCGCCCCCCCCTCGATGTCCCGTTGGCTTTGCAGTTCCGCACCTTTGACCCGTGCAAGCAGCTGTGGTGCAGCCACCCGGACAACCCCTACTTCTGCAAGACCAAGAAGGGGCCCCCCTTGGATGGCACCGAGTGCTCCTCGGGCAAGGTAATGGCCGTGCCTCTGGTGTGGGGGGGTGTTTGGCTTTCCACCCCCTTGCTGTGGCTTTTTGGCATCTCTCCTGCTTGAAGAAGTAGCGTTATGCCTCATTTTCCACTCCGGTTGCCCAGCATGGCTGTGCTGGGGTGAGGACTTTGTTCTTCTGAGCCACCTGCCCTTGATGATGACTAAATGAATAAGGAAGGACTTGCAGCTTCAGAGAACAGGGAATGGGAAGCCAGGAGATGTGGAAAGCTGAATATTGGGTGCAAATGAAGTCGTTTGGGGCTTGTTGCAGAAGTTTGGGTTCATCCCACCTGGCTGGGGTGCCCCTGACCCAGTAGGGAGACACTCATGGGCTGCTTCAGTCCTGGACCCAGGCATGATTCAGTGCCTGCTGGAGGATCTGCATGGGTAACAAGAGGTCGTTTACAACCAGAGAGAAAAAACTTGCCCAGGAGAAAACTAGCTCTTTGGAGATCAAGCCACCCCTCTTTCTCCTCTCTTCCAGTGGTGCTTCAAGGGTCACTGCATCTGGAAGACGTCGGAGCAGCCGTACAGCCAGGATGGTGGCTGGAGCTCCTGGTCCAAGTTTGGCTCCTGCTCCAGGACCTGCGGCGGCGGTGTGCGCTCCCGCAGCCGGAGCTGCACTGACCCGCCGTACGTTTGGCTTCCAGCATGGTGGACAAGCTGGAGATGCACCATGCTTGAGCAGCATCCCACCCCAGTGCTCTGGTAACGCCCTTGTTTTATTTTCTAGTCCTGCTTATGGTGGGCGCCACTGCCCAGGAGCCACCTATGAGCACCAAGTGTGCAACAGCGAGGAGTGCCCGGGGCCCTACGAGGATTTCCGTGCCCAGCAGTGCTCCAAGCGCAACTCCTACTACACCCACGACAACAGCAAGCACGCGTGGCTGCCCTACGAGCATCACGACGGTGAGTGGTAGTGGCTCCCTGAGGACCTCATCCATCCATGGTTGGGTGCCCAGAGGTGACGGGCAGCTTGCAAGCACGTGGAGTTGATTTAACCCTCAGTGGAAGCACTATCTGCAGTTCTCCTCCCACGGATGGGAGCAGTGGGGTGCTGGTATACCTAGACACGCACCTCCCTTCCACCCTCTTGGTCTTGGTGCTCTCACCCAAAAAGCCATCGGTAGCCTTGCCTGCCAGAAGAAACCATGCTGGTGGCAAGTGCTTTGGGTTGGCAGCTGTGCTGCACATGCAGAAATTGGGTTGTAGAAACCTCCTGAGCTGGCAACAATCATCCAGCGTCGAGCAGCCAGGTCCTGGACATCTCTTCTGCTTGCCTTCAGGTTGAGAAACCCAGATATTGCCCTGGGTCCTGCTGGCTCAACGGGCAGCAGAGGGGGGCTGAGGAGAGCAACCTTTGTTGAGCCTCTCCCTGCTCATTATTGGAGGTGGAGGCCAATCTGCCTGTGCTGCTGTTAGAGTTTGTTCCCTGCTTTCTGTGTCTTCTGGCACAAGGAGGGTTTGCCTTGGGGACGGCACGGTGCTAACTCTGCTGTTGGATGCGTCCTGGTCCCGTGGTGGGGGATCACTGGAGTGAATCCCGGTGCTGCTTGCTCCTGGAGCTACTTCAGCACGAAGAGGCGTGTCCGAGCCAGTTGCTTTCTCTCGCTTTTCAGAGCGTGCTGGGCAAAAGCACAGACTCTTGAGCAGCAAACAGACGTGGTAAAACAAGGCACAAGAATAGCCTGGGCTTCTGGAGTCTGGCTGTGCTCATGGGCACAAGCGGAGATGGGTTTCTATTTTCACCCAGCCTAATGCATTTCAGCAAACTTTTTTTTTTTTCCCTTTTGCTTTGTGTTTTGCCCCAGATGCCCAGAAGTGCGAGCTGATCTGCCAGTCCGAGGGGACGGGCGACGTGGTGTTCATGAACCAGGTTGTTCACGACGGTACCAGGTGCAGCTACCGGGACCCCTACAGCATCTGTGTCCGGGGCGAGTGCGTGGTAAGGAGCTGACCCTGCCCAGGAGAGAGGACGCATCTCGTACGTTCCCTTCCCCCAACACTTTTTGGGGTTGGAGATGTGTATTTTAGCCCAGGGACCCAACCCAGTGTGCAGCAGGGGGCCAGGCACGTGGTGGTGCAGCTGTGGCAGCCGTGCCGTGGGGGACATAACCCCTGCGTGCCTTCTCTCCCCTTGGGTGACAGCACGTCGGCTGCGACAAGGAGGTCGGCTCCCTGAAGCAGGAGGACAAGTGCGGGGTCTGCGGAGGGGACAACTCCCACTGCCGGACGGTGAAGGGCACCTTGGCCAAGACCCCGAAGCAGCAGGGTGAGGAGGTTGTGCTCGATCGTAGCCCAGCCTGCGAGTGGGGGCAGCGGGACGGGGACCCCCGGAGCCACCTCTGTCCCACGGCAGCATGACAAAGAGGTGGCATCCAGGGGGACCAAACCCACCTCCCCCGCTGCTCCTTCTCTGAGAGCTTTCTCTTTCCGTGCTCCCCTTCTGGCCCCTTTCAGTGGGTGTTCTGAAGATGTTTGAGATTCCTGCCGGGGCGAGGCACGTGCAAATAGAAGAGATGGAGCCGGCATCCCACAGCATCGGTGAGTCCTGCGGGGATGGCTTTCTGGGAGGACTGGTTCTGGGGAGGTGGGGAGCCACGTGGAGGTGGCATCCTGCCCTGGTCCCTGCTCAGCTCTGTTCACCTCTCCCTCGACTGACTCTCAGCCCTATTCTGACTATTCCCACCCAGAGGCTGCTATTTAGGTCATTCAAACACCTAAAAGGGGGTGATCGGAGGAGAAGTTGTTGCAATACTGAGTTGTTGTTTTTTTTTTTTCTCCAGCTGTTAAGAATCAAGCTACGGGTAACTTCATCCTTAATGCCAAGGGCAAAGAAGCCAAAAGCAAAGTGTTCATTGAAATGGGCTTGGAGTGGGAATATACCACGGAACACGGCAAGGAGAGCCTGAAAACCAGCGGCCCTCTGCACGAAGCCATCAGCGTTTTGGTAAGTGTGGCTGACGCGTCCTCTGGGACCATCGGGGACAACCATTGCCCAGCGGGAGGGGAGATGCTCTGGGGTGAGATGTGGGAGGGTTTTGAGGAAGGGGGTTTTAATCCAGGTCTCATTTAGTTGGGGATTTTGGGAGCCAGAGGGCGCGCAGCTCGAGGCTGGGGTTGGGAAATGTGGGCATCATCTTTCTTTGCAACTTGAGAAGTGTGTTCCCGAAGGGAAGGCTCTGTGTTCAGAGCCCATCTAACCACGTTGGAGGTGCTAACAGGCTTTGTGTCGCCTTCTCTCTTCCTTTCCCTCTCCCATGGTCTCATGCCCTGCCTCTGCTTGTCCTCTGTGCCACCAGGTCGTCCCTCGGGAGGAGGAGGAGTCGAGGAGCAGCCTGATGTACAGGTACATCATCCACGAGGACCTGCTGCCGATGATCGGGAACAACAACGTGCTGCTCGAGGAGATGGACTCCTACGAGTGGGCCCTCAAGAGCTGGTCTCAGTGCTCGAAGGCGTGCGGAGGAGGTAGTTCTGCCTTTGTGGGAGGCTCTGGGGGGCACCTGGGAGGTTGTTTGGGTGTCAGGCAGTGCGTGCGGCCTTTGGGGCATCTCTGGCTTGTTCTTTGCATCTCTGTAGCGTGGGGCATCTACAGTATGGCAGTAAGTGTGAAAAAATGTTATGGCAGGGCAGTTTAGGTGAGCATTTTAGCCAGATTTCTGATGGAAATGTGATTGTGCGCGGGCAATACTTCTGTTTGTCCACGTGTCTGCCGTCATTTCTGGTTTAAGACAGCAGTGGGTTCAGTTTGGGCCAAGGAGCAGCATCTTGCAGGCGACTAAAACCTGCGTGGAAATAGGCAGACCCACCAGGAGGTGCTGAGAGGGAGGGCAGGTGGGTTTATTTCCCCCGGGCTTTTTCCCCCCCTCGGTTTCTGCCACAAGGCTGGTGGAAGAGCAGAGCGAATAAACCACGGCTCTGTGCTGAAGCAGTGAGAAGGTTTCAGCAGGCTGTGCTGGCTCGCTCCTTCCAACGCCTGGCATGGACGCTGGAAGATTCTGGGACGCGCAGAGATGGAAACCGAGCCCTCGCTTGCTCCGCTGACCTTGCTGCAGCGGGGCTGTCCCGCGGGGTGACAGACAGTTCATGTTTTTACGCTAGCTTAGCCCTGATCTGCTCCGCTCCCGGGCAAGCGCCGTTCGGTTGGCAGAGCGCAGCAGCGCTTTGGCCGCGCTTGCCGTGCGCTGATTGTTCCTCCTGGCTGGAGAAACGCAGCTGCGCTCCTTCAGTCTCCCCCCGCAAAACCCACCCGGTTTTGGGGGAGGTCTTGGGTTTGCTTAGCCTTTGCAGTGCACCCCAGGGGGCTCCAGCACCCCTCAGAGCATCCTCCGCAAGCCTGGGTGAAGCGCTGCGGTGCGCTGGGGTCCCGTGGGAGCTCCGAGGACCCATCCTGGCGGGGGTGCAGGGGGCCGGGGAGCCTTGTGGGCCCCCTGACCGCCCGCCTGCCGCTCCCCCAGGCATCCAGTACACCAAGTACGGCTGCCGGCGGAAGAGCGACAACCGCATGGTGCACAGGAACCTGTGCGACAACGGCAAGAAGCCCAAGCCCATCCGCCGGCGCTGCAACCTGCAGGAGTGCTCCCAGCCTGCGTAAGTCCCCCTGGGTGGACGGACGGACGGACGGATGGCTGCTCCCATCCCACCCCGCTGTGCAATTCGGGGCTGAACTGTAGCGAGCGGGGGCTTCTCCTGCCCCGCCACTAACGCTGCCCCCGTCCCCCCGCAGCTGGGTGGCCGAGGAGTGGGGCGCCTGCAGCAAGTCCTGCGGCAAGCTGGGGCTGCAGGAGCGGGCCGTGCAGTGCGTGCAGCGCCTGCGGGACGGCACCAACCGCACCCTGCACGCCAAGTACTGCAGCGGCGAGCGGCCGGAGACCCGGAGGCCCTGCGGCCGCCTGCCCTGCCCGGCGCAGTGGAGGACGGGCGCCTGGTCTCAGGTGAGCTGCGTGGGGCTCTGGGGACCCTTCCTGGCCACCGGGGTGTCCCCAGAGCCGTCACCCACCCGGTTTCTCTCCGCGGGGCAGTGCTCGGCCAGCTGCGGGGACGGCGTGCAGCAGCGGCAGGTGGTCTGCAAGGGCAGCGAGAGCGGCGGGCGCTGCCACGGGGACAAGCCGGAGGCTGTCCGGGGCTGCCACGTGTCCGTCTGTCCGGGTGAGAGTGGTGGCACTGGGGGCGTGGGGACCTGTTGTGTGCCCCCAAGGCACGTGGGTTTGTGCCTGGAGGCTGATGTGCGTGTGTTAAGCATGTATGCGTAAGTATTCCAGCTCGCGTCAATTAGTTAGGTCATTAATTAAGCTGGAGTCCTCCGTGGTAGGTTGAAATTAAGCAGGCACCTTCGCAGCAGTGGATCCAGCCCCAGACGATCTTGTTGCAAAAAAGGTGTTGGGGAGTTTTCTGTGTGGGCAGGGAAGGGGGTAACAGCCAGCCAAAATGCTGCCCATCCCTCCTGGGCTCACTGGGGGTGGCTGCAGGCTTTGTGGCATGGTGAACCCACGGGTAGGAGGGAGGTGGGCACCGTGGTGTAATTGCTGTTTTATTTTTGGGGGGGCATCCAGGCATTACCCGCTGACCCAGCGCTCTCTCCGCAGGGAAGCCCTCCAGCATCACGGCCAGCGTCGACACCAGTGACCACGTCACGCCCAGAGGGCAGTGGGTGCCCCAGGAGGGGGGCAAAAACCCCGTTAGCAAGATCTCCCCCAGTAAGTGTCCGAGGGTGAGAGCTGGGTGCTTGGAGGTGACGTCTGCCCTTCTGTCGCCACCAGGTGCTCCTCTCTCTGATGGGGACGCAGCCAAACCTCTGAGCTTCCCTAGAGGAGGAGGTTGAGCATCATCCAGCCCCCGTTGGAGAGCAGGAGTTTCACCCGCGCTGCTCCTCATTCACTGCCTCCTTACCAGCCCCGTCCCAGTGGTGTGACCCCAGGGCCCCCTGCAATCTGCTGTGGGGGCGGTTTGGAGGAAGGATGCGTCCCGCAGCCACCTTCGGGTGAATCTGACCCTCAGCTGCCTCATCCTGCCCGGCCCTGGTGCGCAGCCCGGCGCTAGGTTGCCATCTCGTGGAGCCGGGGATCCACCACGCTTCCCTCTGCCTCTCCCTGGGCACTGGCCTTGAACTTTTCCCCACCTCCCACGTCTGCCCGAGCTGGGGGATGGCTTCTGCCTTCCGCCTCTTGCTCCGGACCGTGGGGGGTGGTTTCGGGCGCATCGCAGCTGGGGCAGGATGTGTGGCAGCCTGCTTTTGGGATGCTGCTCTGGGGGATGCTTCATTCCAGCACTGCCACAACTGCTGCCGTGGGGCAAAGGGCGAGGCTGGCAGTGCTGCCTGTCGCCTGCATTGGGATCACCGGGTGCACACGGGAGGCAAACGCTGCCCTGACCCCGCGTGCTCGCTGATGCCCGCTCTCTGCTTTGTCCCCGTCCCTCTCCAGGGGAGCCCTGCCTCGGGGACAAGTCCATCTTCTGCCAGATGGAGGTCCTGGCCCGCTACTGCTCCATCCCCGGCTACAACAAGCTCTGCTGCGAGTCCTGCGGCAAGAAAGCCTCCGTCACCGCCTCGCCTCCTGGTACCCCCCCACAGCTCCCCTGCAGGAACCCCCGGCCCCACTTCCCCACTGCCCCCTGGCTTCCCTGGGCCAGGGGCACCCGGGGCGGATGCCACCGCCGGGACCCCAGCCCCAAGCGAGCCATCGGTGGGGACGCAGGGCGAGGGCAGGGGCCACGCAGCCAGGTAACCCCTCCGGGACCCCCTGGCCATGTGGAGCCCTTCTCCTCCCTCTCCATCTCCCCCTCTCTTTCCCCTCGCTTCCAGCAGTGGTTTTCACAGGCAGCCGGGTTTGGAGACAACCCGGCTCGCCCCCGAAATTCCTGGGAAAACCGCTGTTTTCTCGTGATTTTTATCCCCCCCCTCCCTTCCCTGCTGTGGCACTTTTTTTGGCAGTGCTGCAGGGATAAAAAAGGTCAAAAGGAGTAAAAAGCAGCTTGGCTGCAGGACAGGCCTCTGACCTCTGCGGGTGGCTGGGAGCCACCGGCCCCTGCCTTTCAAGGTGCTAAATGGGGGGCTTTAACGTTGCCTTTTCCTCTCCCTCCAAGCAGTAGCACAAAATAGGACGGGGAGGAGGACTCTGGCTCCCTGGCCAGCCCCTGCCTCCTCCAGGAACCGCCTCGCGTTGCCGGAGCGCTTGGCACGGTGCTTTGGGGTAGGAGCTGGGGTCTCCCTCAAAAACCTCATTTCTGAGACCTCTTCTACGAGGACCAACCGTAGCACGAGCAATAAGGACAAGGCCAAAGACCAGAAACAGGGTTTACAAAATGCCTGTCACCTGGCGGTGACTTTTTTAGCCAATACTGCCCTTGGCCAGCTTTGTACTAACACCAACTTCCAGCGTCCCCATGGCCACGACCCCGATCTCTTCTCCCTTGTCTCCAGTGTCTGTAGGGCACCGAGACGTTACGGGGTCCCGTGGGGAAAGCTGGGAAGCCCCGCTGCCAGGAGGAACGCCGCTGCGCCCAGGGCATCGCGCTGGGCTCAGCTCTAAGGGGTTAGGGTTCCTCTGCGGGTGGGAGCTGCCCTCTTGCCCCCCCACCTTTTGTCTTACGGGGGGAGAAGGGGGAGGGGTGAGTAGTGCCATCACAATCTGGTGCCAAATACTAAATATATGCACAGCACTTTAGAAGCACAGGGCCCCGTGCAGCTGGCAGGGGAGCTGGACCCCCGAGGGCCCTGGAGGCAGGAGGAAGGTGTGGGGGACGAGTGCTGCTGGGGAGGGGGCTCTGGGTGCTGAGGTGTAGGCCGAGGGAGGCTCTGAAGGAGGGAGGCAGGGCGGGAGGAGAGGCCAGGCTGCGCTGGGAGCACAGGAGGTGTTGGGCATCTTCCCTCTTGTGGCTGGAGGAGAGGTGGCAGACAGGGTTTCATTTCGGTGCTCGGTTTCCAAGAAGGAAACCCATGAATGGTGTACGTGGGGCACGGAGAGCTGCGCAAGGCTGCCGGCTCTTCTGTGCTCTTCCTTTCCCCCCCCCCCCACACCCAGTTCCCTTTCCGAAACGGGCTGTAAGCCAGCACGGCTGTGGTGCTGCGTGTGCCCACACCTGGTCGCCAGGGCTTGGTGGCGAGGTGGCCGGGCTGCTGGGAGCCCGGTGGCTTCAGGATGCGCTGCTTTGGGGACTGCTGCTCTGCCGGGCAGGGCGCACGGGCAGGGGGCTGCACCCACAACAGTTGCGTGGTCAGAAGATGTTTGAGGTCAGGGCGTCTCAGAGGAACTCAAACGATCCCAAAAGGGCCGAAGAGACGTGAAGAGGCTCCTCCTGCCCCCCGTCACCTCCGAGTCGAGGCTGGGCGAGCATTGCTCTGAACAGCCCCTGGACGTGCCCTGCCTCCCCAAACCGCTGCACGTAGGCATGAATCGGGCATGGCGCGGAGCCACACGTCGAGCCAAGCACCCAGCACACCTCACCGTGGGACGCGGACAGAGCGGGGTGCGTCCCACCCTGCCCCTTTTGCAGCTCCCTCCGCCGGGAGGGACAGCATTTATTTATTGTGCCAAAGATTACGCTTCGCTTCGGGCGCCGTTTGCGCTCCCGGGAGCGTCCCCACCCCGTGCAGAGCCTGGCGGGAGGCTGCACGGACCCCGCCCGCGGCTCCTGCAGTTGGCTGGGTGCCCTGAAAAAAATTACCAGCTGCACTCCCCTGGTCGGTGCTGTCCTGGGCATTATGGCTTTCTTGCAGTAGTTTTTGCAGTGGTTCATTGCTGTAGGGCAGAGGGGGTCGGTGCCTTGGTGTCGAGGCGGTCGGTGCCTCGGTGCCGCAGAGGGGACAAGGTTTTGGCACAGGGGTGCTGCCCCCACGCCCCTCGTGCCCCACCTGCTCCCCCCAGCGCTGCCACCAGCGATGTGTAAAGTTTTGTACATACCAGATTCAGAGCTTTTTAACTTTTAATATTTATTAATTTTGTTGGGTTCGCCTCTTTTTTTTTTTTTTTTTTTTGGAACTCTAACATAACGTTTAAAAAAGAAAAGAAAAATGCACACCGCTGTCTGTTTCTGTGGATTTATTTGGGGTGGAGGTAGGGGAATAATTTATGAGCGTGTGACCTGCATGTGGTTGAAATGAGTCTCAGGGGGTCTGAAACCACCTCTGTTTTATTTAACTCCTATTTATCAGCCAGAGTTTCACCTAGCTGCTTCAACAGCGTTTTTTTTCCCCCAATAAATAAGACAGAAAACCAGCTGGACGTATAAATTACAACCATCCTGAAAGGGCTGCCTAACGTTTCGTGACCCCCAGGAGGGGCTGCGCAGCTTCGCTCCTCCATGCCTTGCTTTTGCAGCGCTTTCGGGGATCCCTGCTCCGGCTGCGCGTGCTCCGGGTGGCACAGGAGGGGAAAATCCTATCCCTCTGTACATATATACACGTATAAACGCAGAGCGTAGCTGTTCCAAAAATAAATAAAGCTGGGGTACCGGTCCGGGGGAGCCCCCAGGCGATTTGGGGGTCCCGGGGGGCTCACGGCCGCGCGGTGGCTGAGAGGTGCCGGCGGAGGTGCCCGATGAAGTCCGCTTGGCACCGCGGCAGGACGCGGTCGGTGACGGCGGCGGGGATCCAGCCCTGCGGGAGGGAAGGCACCCAAAGGGTCAGGACGGAGCCGGGGGGCCGGGCTGGGGGCTGGTTTGGGTGTCACTCGCCTTGAGGTCCACGCTGAGCAGCCAGGTGACGCGGGTGCAGCCGGGGTCCCCCGCCAGCGGTTGCAGCGCGATGCAGCTCAGCCGCGTCTCAGCCCTGTGGTGGGCGAAGAAGGAGAATTTCGGGGGGCGAGGGTCCCTCTGGCTGGGGCGCTGCGGGGTCTCCCTCCAGCCCCGCTGCTTTACCTGACGCAGTCCTCCTGCGCCGGCAGCCGCTCGAGGCGCGCGGCGGTGCCCACCAGGTAGACGGCCGCCTGCGCCCGCCGGCGGTGCCGCACGCTCACAAAGTCCCTGCGGCCCACCGGGCTGGTGGCCGTCACCTCGTGCGTCACCAGCGTGTCCTCGCCCAGGCGCTGCAGCACCTGTGGGCCCGGAGAGCTCGGTCTGCGGCCAGTCCCCACCCCGATGGGACGTTAACCCAGGCCAAAGGTGCCTGCCTACCTCCACACGGCTGAGGCTGGGGTTCCAGCGGGGCATCTGCTCCAGCTCCTCGAACAGCTCGCGGTGCAGCCGCCCCACCGGTGCGGCCAGGACTGCCTCCACCCGAAACACCCTGCCCAGTCCCGGCAGCACGGCGCTGGACACGGCGGCCCCGGCATCCTGTGGGGCACAGCACCACGTCAAACCTGCTCCCCCAAATGCCCCAGAGCTTTTGTGGCACGTAAAGGAGATGGGTTCGGGGGCTTTCACCAGCACGGCCTCTGCCTGCCAGCTCGGGGGGGTGCTGCAGGATGCTCAGCGCTCGCTGCAGGGCTCTTTCTCCTTGGTGGATGTAGGAGAGATCTGTGCTGGAGAACCGGTGGGTGCTGACGTCTCCTCCGGGCTCTGTGCACCTGGCTTTAGGAGCAAGTGTAAATGCAGAAAAATAGGAAAAATTCTGCTCCCCCCCTCCCCAGCTTTGCTTGGAGGTGCACACATCCAGGACAGGGGGTCGGGCACAGAAGTGCAAGCCCGATGAATTTGCCACGTTTCAGGACTTTGGGTGAGCAGGGTGGAACTGCAGACACAGACCAGGCCCTGGCTTTTCCAAAACCTCAGCATCTGCCCCCCCTTGCCACCAGTTTTAAGCTACTGGAGACCAGTGCAGAGGTGAGAAGCCAATTAGCTCTGTCCCACCAAATAATAACGGGGCAAATCGGGGCCTTTTACTGCCCATCCCTCGATGGAAGGGGGCTGAAAAACACGGTGTGCAGGTGCCTGGGCTGAGCAGGCTGCTTACCGGCGTCCTTCCCCATGAGCCTCTGGATATAACAAGGGATTTCGGAGGGCAGCTGATGGGAGCCGCTCAGCACCAGCCCTCTCACGTCCCTCTGTATCGCTGCCACGGCTGTTAGCTTCAGGCCTGGGGGAGAGACGCGTGCTGGTCACCACCGAGCGTGTGAGGAAGATGCAAACCATTAAAAAAAAAAAAAAAATGTGCATTTTGGGGGGCTGTAAAGGGAAGGAGGCTCCTGGCTCTCCTGCCTCTGCCACAAACGATGGGAAGCCGCGGTGTGGTTGCTGAGCGCTGCCAGTGCCTCCCGGGTTCACCGCTGGCTGTGCCCAGATCTGGGAGGCTGTGGGAGGATCGCGCTTGTCCTGCACAGCTCCAAACCAAGCAGACTCCTTAATATCAGGATACTTCAGTATTATTCATTAGATACGGTCTGATAAGCAAAAAAGACCCACGCCGTTCCCCTCTGTAACTTGTCCTGTCTCTGGTGGTGGAAGCCAACGGCATTAATGAGCTGCTCCGAGACAGGGACTTCATCTCGGGCTTTAGCTTTCCCTCCCCGTACCTCTCACAAGAGATTTTCCCCACAGGTATTTGCAGAGCGAGCACCTCCTTTAGGGCCTTTTAACCATCTCTTCTTAGCCTCTCCTTTTGGACCCCCTGAGCATCTCCTTTTGAACCCTCGCAGCATCGTCTTTTGGACGTCCTGAGCACCATCTCCTTTTGGGTCCCCTGAGCATCTCCTTTGGAGCCCCTGAGCATCTCCTCTCAGGTTCTCCTTTTGAACCCTCTCAGCATCTCCTTTCAGCCCCCCCATCCCTGTGTTTTCCCCAGGTGCTTACCGGGCAGCCTGCGGAGGTGGTCGTGGGCGATGCCGCAGCACAGCTTGACGGTGGCCTGCAGCATGGCTCGGGGACAGGCGCCCCGTGGCGTCCCCTCGCGCCTTTATGGGCGGCCTGAAGGACGGCACCTGGTGATAGGAGTGCTGCCAGAGAGCAGCTGGGAAGAGGGAGTGCTCAAGGACACGGCGAGCAAAAGGAGGGGCTGGAGGGAGAGGGCGCGCATCCTGCTGAGCCAGCACTCATGCTCGTGGAAAATCTTGTTTCTCCCTATGGGAACTTCTTAGGAGCTGCGATTGCTGCTATCCCACCTCCTCAAATCACTCCTCATTTTCCTCCGGCCGTGCCTGCTTTTCCAAGCACTTTGGGAACCCTGCGTGGTATTTGCCATGGAGGGGCTCCCCCAGCCCTGGTACCCAAGGGGCAGATGTTTCTGTTTCAGCGTCACCGTGGCTCACTTAGCAAGGTCCCCAGGAGGGCTTCCTGGAACATCTCCGTGTTATCCGAAGCCACGGGATCACAGAAAAGATGAGGCTGGAAGGGCCCTCTGGAGGTCACCCGGTCCATCCCCCTGCTCATGCAGGGCCACCCGGGGCTTCCCTGCGGGGAAAACCCCATGCCGCAGCCGCTGGGGTCGCACAGCTGTGCCCACTTGCTTCCTCAGCTTTCCTCCTTGCTTCCTGATTGCTGCAGCGGGTATATGAGCATCCCCCACCCACCGTGGTGCCCCTCAGCTGCCCTCCTGTGTGTTTACAAGGTGCTCCAGGGTGGTTGGGTGGTTTCCTACTTCTGTGGGCTTGTGCACGTGCTGTGTGCTTGCAGGAGAGCCTTGCAGCCATGCCCGGGTGATGTGCACGGCCCAAAGTGCTCCTGAGCTTTGCAGGTTGGGCTTGGGATGCCCACTGTAGCCTGATCCCAGCTGTGTGGGTGCCTTGGTGAGTTGCAAACTGCCTTTTTTTTTTTTTTTTTTTTTTTTTTTTCTGGATTTTTTTTTCCATGGGGTTTGTGCAGTTGCTGAGGCCTAGCAGCTTGGAAATACTGAATTTTTGTCTCCTTTGCAAGGAGAGGAAGCACAGTGGGTGTTAAGAGCCCTGCCCCAGTGCCTGAAGCGGGCACCTTATGTCTCCGGGGGTGCTCTGTCCTCTCACACACATCCTCCTCGCTTCTGTGCACGCTTTTTTGGCTTAGTTTTGTCTGCAGAAAGCTGGGGTAGACAGGCAGATAGTGTTTTATCACCCCCTTTGGTGGGCGGTGTCCCCAGGGGCCGTACGCCCTGTGCTGGGCATGGGCTGGCTTAGAGGGAAGGAGCAGGGCCCCGATGCTGTGCGCCGGGGGGCTGTGCACCCAGACCCTGTATGGCCACGGGGAGAGGTTTTTGGGGCCGACATCCCCACGGGGACCGGCTGCAGCCGCTGGAGGTCACTGCTGGTCCGCGGCGCCGCACGCGAAGCTGGTGGGACTGCTCACGGAGGTGTCCTACAAGCAGGCAGTGCCACCGGCTGTGAAAACGCCCCAGTCCCGGCCATGAGATGAGAAATGGGAAATTACGGGCTGCTCGCTGGGGAAAGGGTGAAGATGGGGAGCAAGCGGGGCTCGGAGGAAGAGGGGGCTTGCTGCTGCTGCTGCCTTCCTCGCTCACCCACCGGCTATCAGCAAGCTGGCAAGCACAACAAGGAGATAGGGGCTGCCTCCTCCCACGGTCACACAGATCCTCCTGTTCAGACCCGAGGGCAAGTCCCGGGGTGGTTTTTCTCTCTGCATCCTTGAGGTTTGCTCTGTGCGAGATCGTCCCGTAACCAGCGGAGCCTTGATGCAGGGGAGGCCCAAATTTCAAGCTGTGTCTTGGATGGCCTCCAATACCTTCCCAGGAATGGGAAGGAGAGGATAAGACAACCTTTCCTGCCCCGTGGAGTACCTCTTGCAGGGCTGCTGCCATCCCTAACGGTGCTCTGGGGGTTTTCAGGAGCAGAAGTGGCCCCCACGTCCCCATCCTGCAGCACTGTTGGGGGCATTTGGGTACACATCTCTAGGGCACCCTAAGTACGGACCCAGACAGCAGGTCCCCGGGGAGCATGGATTTGGGGTGGCTTTAGCCATGTTGTTCTGGCTGGGAGCATCTATGGGAATGCCTCTCTGCCTCTGTGTCCAGAGAAGTCAAGAGTCAAAGAGAAAATACAAAAAATACACTCCATTTATTTCTGTACATAACCAAAGCACTGGTAATTAGTGCCACCCAGAAGAAGCAGACAAGTTTCCTTCCCCAAAAAGCAGGAGGCTGCTATATTAACATCAGGTTCTCAATTTTAACAATCCCAATTTCCCTATTATTCCTAAAAAAAAAAAAAAAAAAAAAAAGCAAGTTTTCTAATACACAAAAGGGCTAAAAATATTTCAAAGGCATCTCCTTATCAGGAAGGAACCAAGAAGTACTGCTGCTCCTTGCAAGCTTCCCTCTCGTGCTGGAGAGGTGTCCAGCATCCGTGCCCGATAACAATCCAAACTGGGAGGAGAATGCAAAACAGAAGAATAATATTTACTTGAAGCTAATTGTGATATTCATAAATTGTCACTGAAAGAGCCCAAATATCAGCAGAAAAGGGAAGCTGCTGTATCTGTTGCTGGAACGCTGCCTTCTGCACGTGGGGCTGGGGCGATCTTATCTCCAGCCCCTGCCTCGGGTAGCAGGGAAGGGGAACTGCTGTTCGGGTGATAAGAGGGGCCAGAGGCTTCCCCATTAATATGTAAACTTTGGATCAAAAAGCAGACGAGAGGCCCTAGGCAGGAGTCATCTCTCTCCATAGATGGGTTTGTACTCCATGTGTGCAAGCAGAATGCCTGCCGGGTGGTGTTGGCTGGCTTCCGTAAGGAGGAGGAAGGGGATGGGGTGGAGGTGTGACCCCAGTGCTTAGCCTCACCGGTTTTGGCTGAATAATGACCGCCCTGAGGGAAGATGACCTGAAGCAGCAGTTTTGTAGTAGTTGGCCAAGCTTTCTGTGGTAGACCCTCAAATCCAGAAAGGACGACTTCAGTTTTGCCCTCTTGATCTCTTTTCATCTGCGTTTGTCTCGTGAGATGGGCTGAACCAGTGAAAATTAATAAATACCCCCAGGATGGAGAACCATCCAAACACCTTGACACCTGCACCCGTGGTTTGAAACCATCTGGTTCTCCAGCTGAGCACTGCTGACTGCAGATCCAGCTCTGTATTGCACCCCTGTTGGAGTAACAATTTATCTGCTTCTGGTGTCTTTGCCCCCATGCTGGGAGTCCTCCTAATCTCAAACCACCTCTCAGGATTTCTTTTCTATATTAAAATCTCGTGCAAGAGTAAGAAGGTCAGTGAGGGCCAGCACCACGAGGGGGATATGCAGAGCTGTGACGATGGTTTAATACCTTGGCACGCCCTTGTTCTTCCCCTTTCCTGCAGCCTTTCCAGGCTCTGCAGTCCCCCATCTCCTCCTGACCTCCCCCAGCAGCTGGTGGCTCTCCCCCACTCGTTCCACGTTTTTCATCTCCATCTTCAATGTGATTCTCCCTGATTAGAGGCGAGGGCTGAGACCGCAGGTCCGTGCTTTTATGGAGGGTCTCTTGCTGTTGGGAAGCCTCCCTTAACTTTGCTTTGGTTTCCCTAAGGTCTGTGGGTCACCTTCCTCTGCCTTGCTCCTTTTTTTTTTTTTTCCTTCTTGTTGCCCCAGGCAGGAATCTGACCCCAGTGAAATCCGAGCTATTCCCCTGCTGGGCTCACCCTTGCTGCCTCGTGTGGCACTGGCCATATCCCTGGCAACAGAGAGCACATTCCCTGCGGGAATAACAGGAAGGCTGGGCTGCCTTCATATGCAAATAAATGCAAACACAGCTGATTACGCTAGAAAGAATTTACAATAAGTGGCAACAGGTTACGCAGCATCTTGTTTTTCTGTGCTGTCTCTCCCTGGAGATTATTCCGGGGTGAATGTCTATGTGGCTGCATTAATACATATATAAAAGAAGCCCCATGCCTCCTCCAGAAATATTTTTTTCCGTGTTCCTGGACTCCTCAGCATCACCAAACTGCGCTAAGGGTGTGTGGGCAATCTGCTGCTGGCCAGCTGTAGATGTGTTCCCTTCTGACTGCCCAATAAATGGGGGGGGAACACGGCGTTTTTGGGTATCAGCTTGCAGAACGCTTTCTTAGGCTGTCAGAAACTTTCTTGCAGCAGAAGGCAGAATTTTACAAGGCTCGTTATATCGACCACTCTGGCTTCAAGCAAGCCATGAAGGAGAAGAGCTCAGGATAAGGAAAGTCCAGGGTGGGAAGGTCAGAGCTGGCCCCAAACCAGGGATACCTCTTGATGACCTGCAGCAGTTCCTCTCGGTCTCTTCTGAAGCCCCCATTTCAGCATTTCCCATCATGGCTGTGGTGGAATTGGGCAGGGCACGTTGGGCTCATGGAGAACTGGGGCACGTGGCAGAAGGGGATGCAGTAACCCAGTCCCAAAGTGCTCTGGTTCTCCTACGCCTCCTTCTCCGCTGCCAGCAGGAGGCTGCACGCCCTGGAGTTGTCCAGGTGCAAGGCCAGCTCCCGGCTGGGCACGGCGCCCCGCCTGCCCTTCCGAGAGGTGCTGCTCTGGTTCCCAGCAGATCTGGAGACTGTGAAGATCTCTCTGTTGGAACAAGGGGACAGCAGGAGGTCAGGAGGTGGTGGACCTCATCCTTCCAGAGCACTGTGTTCATCTGCAGGGCTCCGTGCCTCCTGATGGCACGTCCACTCAATTCACCATCACCTTGTAACAGCTTTTTCCTCTCCCTGCCAGTCCTGACCCACTGTGCTCAAAAAATGTACACCCATTAATCCCCTCTTCTCCCCAGGAAGCCCTCCTCTTTATCAAGCCTCTAATGATGTTTATGAAGTAAGCCCGTGGCTGATGGGACCTTCCCTTGCTGCCCACGGTGTGATCCCTTCTTGTTGGGTTGCTCCAACCCAGCCCTGTGCTCGGGGCAGGAGGTTTGCATGGGGCTCTGTGAGACACAGCTCTTGGAAAGGGCCTGGTTTGGGGCTCAGGGAGGAGAAGCAACTGATTAATCCTCTCACCAAACCATTAAAATTGTTTCTGGTCAATCTTCTCTTGAATGTGGTGGCGAAAATGCTCCTTAGAGCATTTTCTTTATATGCATTAATCCTGATATGCATGATGACTGGGACTCGTGTTAGGCAGTCTTTTCTGTCCTCCCAGCCTTTGGCATCTGCTTTGCCAGTGGGATTCCTTCCTCCACCCTCCCGGGTCGTTGCGCACGGTCACGGCTCCTCGCGCTTTGGGCACCTCCAGCAAGGGCTGCCTGAGCCTGGTGTGCTGTGGAGGCACCCGTGAGGAAGAAGCGTTGCAATGTCTGGGTTCAGGGGGTTATCAGCAACAGCAGTGGGCTACGAGTTCCTGCATGAAGCAGATGTGTCACCTCCTGTGCTGGGTGTTGAGGACAGGGACGGCTTGTCCTTGGCGAGGAGCTCTGCCAGTGTTGCTGCTCCATGGGGCTTACCTGTATGGGACCTGCTCCTCTCTCAGCTGCAGGCACATGAGCACCGGGCTGCTGGAAAACCTCAGGAAGGTGTCGAAGTGGATGGAGGACTCCGCCTCCGTCTGGCTTCTCACGGTGGTTTGAAGGAAAGGGGCATCTAGTTCTGCCTGGAAATCGATGGCGAGGCTTCCCCTGCAGGAGGGGAGCACGCAAGTCTGGTCACCGAGCAAAGACCTTGGGCACTGGACAGCTCCTCAGACACCTCAGCTGTAAGTCCAGCCATGGAGCTGAAGATCCTGTGTGTCCACCACCCCCTGTCCGAGGCACGGCTGGACCCAGCAGGAGAAAGGCAGGGGGCTGTGGCGGGGCAGCCCGAGGTGGGGCAGCCCTTGTTTGGGTGCTGAGCCCCCCAGGGATCCTGTACCCCCCCCCCCAGCCAAGCAGCTCCCCACCCACTGACCTGGTGTTGATGCTGGTCCTCAGCTCCTGCTCCCAAATGTTCACGTCCATGTTGGCCGAAATGTCGAGCCCGAGCCCGCCCAGGACTTTGACCACCACTTGGAGGCCGGACTGTAGGGGAATGACCTGGGGGAAGGAGAGGGCAGCTCTTGCTGTGCCCAGGCCCAGCTCCTGGCCATGACCCAGGCCCAGCTCCTGGCCCAAAGACCTGCCTCGGTGCCACCTCGACCCTGCGTGTGTATCCACAGTGAACAAGCCTGACCTGGTGGATTTTAGGTGTGGGATTCACACGGTGCGTCATGGACCTGTCTGGTGGCCAACGGGGACCGAGGCAGGCCACCCCCATCCAGTACCTGGTGATGGTCCATCAGCAGGAGGTTCCCTTTGACCACGCTTGTGGGCTCTCCGCTGCTTAGCAGAACCTTGGCCATTAAGTCTGCGTACCCCTGGAAGAAGACAATCGGCCGCAGCTGAACGTCGAAGAAGACGGCAGACATCCCGGCCTTGAGCTCTGTCTCCTCTTCCCCTTCCAGGACGCTCTCTCCCAGCATAGATTCCATCCCTTGGGCTTCGATAGTGACCTAAAACACAGAAATGGGGACACGTCAGGTGCATGGAGCACAGCTGGAGACTCACTTTTGGGCACCATGATGCTATTTGTCCAGCCCTCCTCCTCTGGGGCAGGCTCCCTTCTCCAGAGCAGGGCTTCCCTTCGGTGACCCTTGCAGCAAGGGGGTGAACTAACAAGCTGCACGCCCTCTGGGGTTTCTGGTACGGGGTGCTCTGGGTGGGGAGGAGAAGCCGAACCCCGCTGCTGCCCTCTCACCTGAGCCGCACGGAGCTGCCTGTGGTGGCTGAGCAGCGAGAAGTCGGAGACGCTCTTTCTCAGGAACCCGCCCTCCAAAAACAGCAGATCCAGCCCAAAAGTGGAGAGCAGGTCCTCGGTGGCTGAAAGACAGAGCTGCCCATGAACACCTGGTGAAGCTAAATTATTCAGAGGGGGGAAGTTTCTCTGCGCCTTCTCCTACCATTCTTGGAATAGCAGGGCAGGGGTTTTCCTGCAGGTGTTGGTTATTTTGCCCCCGCGCATCCCCGACAAGGCTAGGCTGAGATAACTCGAAGGGGGACAGCAATGAGGGCCGAGGGGAGAAGATGTAAGCAGATATTTAGCAAGCACTGATTGCTGTAGCCCCTTTGAAGTTTGGTGATTTTTTTGTCTCGGTACAAGGATTCTCCTCTTTGAAGACCTTATTAAAAATACCGAAAGAACCGAGGAATGGGGCTAAGTATCTTGACTTATCGGGAAGAGCGCAAACTCCCACCTACAGCCTACTCTTGGCTTTGTCTCCAGCTGAAGTTCCTCTGTCAAATGAGCAGGATTTGGGAAAAATATGTGACGGGGCCCAGCCCACCTGCTGCGGAAAGCAGGGTGGTCACAGGGACCTCACAGGAGGGCAAACACATCTCAGGTGGTGGCAAGCAGCCAGCATCCGATGGGAGACGTGCTCAGAAGCCCCAGCCCGAGATTTTGGGGGCATTTCCATAAAGCTGAGGCTTCTGCTGCAACCCGCCTTTCCCCACCAGCCCCTCCGTCAGGCTTTTGAGGGGAGCAGGGGACCGGTGTCCGCCGTGGTGTCACCTGTCAGAGGTCCCAAGAAGGAGGAGGAGGTGCCAGCTTTCGAGAAGTGGTTGTAGTTGTTTATCTGGGGGTCTCCCATGATGTCCTTCATTATCTTCCTAGAAGCGAGAGGGAAACCACGTGTAAGGGCCGGGAAGGAAGGAAAATGAGTGGAAGTGAGGGAGGGCTGTGCAAAGAAAAGGAAATATGAATTTCAGAGCTGTTCCGGTTGCTGATGAGTGTGAGCAAAGAGGGCAATGGGCAGACTGGGGCTGCCCTGGAATTTGCCTCTCCTCTGGTTTATTAGGATAAACCATCCGAATATTTTTGTGCAGCTTCTGCTTAGCTCTGGAAACTGTTAGATCTTGGCTTGTTCCATGCCGATAGGGAGATTAACGCGGTTACAAGCCGTGCGCTGCCCTGCGAGCTGGAGCTCTGCCTTCCAAGGACTCTGCTGCAGCCACGAGCCTGGGTCCTGCGGCCGCTTTGGGGCACCCAGCTTTAAGGGCTCAAAAGCTGAAGCTGGAGCAATGAGGAGGGGAAAAAAGCAGTGTAAACCTAGGGGAAAAAGGCAGCCTCCTGCTCCAAACCCACCTCGCTGGGTGGTGCTCAGCACGCAGGCTGCTCTGGACCTTGCGCAGCAGGAACGTCGCTGTTTCTGTTTCCATCTCCCCCGTGGCCAGCAGGATGTTGATGACATCCATGGGCAAGGGCTGGCTGTCCAGGAGGATTTCTGCAGCGGCCAGGCGGCACGTTTTCTCGTAGCTCTTCCTCTTCTCATGGAAAATCCTCCTCATCGCCCTCTTCACCTGGGAGAGGGCAGTTTGAGAGGTGCCAAGAGTGGTGGGGACCCCCACGGGAAAGGAGCACAGAGCTTTGGTGGCTTCCCGTCATACCTCGCTGGAGATGTGCCGAGCAGGGAATCTCCGCAGGGCAGAGATGGCCGCAGCAGAGATGGCGGTGGGACCTTCCTCTGCGTGCTCCAGGAGGATGGGGATGGTCTCGGGCAGCACCGCGTTCCCCAGGGCCAGCAGGTGGATCACCGCCTCGGGCTCCTCCTTGGCACTCCTCAGCCCTGCGAGGACGGCTTCAACGCCACGCTCCACCTCCTGGTCAGGTTGGGCAAGGGAGCAGAAGCGAAGGAGGATGAGGAGAGGGCCGGGAGGTGTTTTGGGAAGCCCTGGGGGTGTTTGGGGTCTGGGGAAGATGGGGTGTTGCAGGGGCCCACCTGCAGCCCGCGCAGCCGCTGCCGGCACAGCTTGCCCACCAGGGAGCCCAGAGCGACCGCCCCCGTCTCCCGCACCTCGGGGGCCAGCTGCTTCCCATCCAGCTTGTCCTGGGTGTTAGGAAACATGAGAAAAAAGGGAAAAAGAGAAAGGAGGAGTAGGTTTAGCTGTTATCGCAGAGCATTTATCCAAACAGCAGGGAGAAGCTGCCTGCTTTTGAGGAGGCAATGCGTGGCTTAGTTGGATAAAATGCTACCATTTTTCACAGTGGCTGTTAGTTAAGCTTTTATTACTTGACGTAAAGCACCTTCTGCGGGATACTTCTCCCCGAGGAACATCTACTCCTATTGCCAGTGTCCCATTAAAAGCACATAAAGTAATCACACGGGTAGGAAGGTCTATTTCTACAGACTTTAGTGTCTATAGAATGTACCTGTGCATCTACAGATAAATATTTTTTGCCATTCCCTCCTGGCTGAAAGCAGGTGAGGACCCACCCTGGATGCAGGTCCCTCTGAAGGAGAGGAATGTCCCCACTCACCAGCACCAAGCGGAGGAGCTCTTTTGAAGGCCGGGGTGAGAAAGCTGCTGCATAGAGAAACGTCTCCAGCAGGGACTTGGGGTCCTTGCTGAAGTCAAGGAAATCCGAGAGAGCTGCCAAGGATGCCACCGACTGCGCGGCCACCGCTGCCTCCACGACGAAGGGGCTGGAGGGAGAGGCGGGAGGTCATCACTGGTGGTGCTGGAGAAGACACTCATCCCCCTCCCTGTGCTTTATGACTCATCGGAGCTTCAGTTCTTGGGTGAAAAGACCCAAAAGGTTGGTTCTTGCTCCGAACTTCCCCATTTTTAGGGCTCACACTGACCAGGATGGATGCTACGGGCATGTAAACGGAGCGTTTGCTCTGCTCCAATGCCACCTTAGTCAAAAACAAAATAAAAGGGCATGTGGTGTTTGTACAGTGTGGGAATTCAGGGAAACCAGAGCGCTTTTGGACTGCCAGGTCATGGTGGGAAAGCTGCCGTGCTGCTGCGTGGACTGGGTACGGTTACGGAGCAGCACGTCCCTGCGTGCCACGGTCCTACATGCCATTTATCGGCACGGAAATCCCCTTTTGGTGAGGTAGCGAGCAGGAGCCTCACAGCATCTCCTCGGGAGCCCTCTTCAGCAGCTGCAGCACATCTCTCCTCTTGGCGCCGCGCAGCATCTGGAGGAACCTCTGGAACCGCCACGCGGCCGCCGCCTGCGAGAGGTCCCCCTGGGCACTCTGGCCATCAAAGGTCTTCAGGTAGGCGACCAGCTGTAAGGACAGTTGGGGGAATTTCGCCTCTTTCTCTTGGCTCCTGAGTCAAGGGATGATATTTAAACTCGGGTAACGTTTAGGAGGGGAAGCGGCCCACTGGGATGCTGAATTTAGGCCACGCAGCCAGAGGGATGAGCAGATGATCTACTGCATGGTCCCACCTGCAGTGCTGAGGGCTTGTGCTGAAGCCCCAAACCCTCAATTTGAGAGACTGAGGGCATCACCAGTCACTGTGGCTCCTGAATTACCAAATGAAATGCCTGGGGGACTTGAGGAGGCAGAAATTTCTCCTTGCCAGCCTGAGCAGTGGTGGAAGCACGTCCTGCCCTCAGCCCCGGGACGCGTTTAGCCTGGCTGGATGTGCCAGTCGTGCACCCTCACCGCGGTTTAACCCCAAATCCTTCCACCTCCTCCCATCCACCCCAGGCACGTGGAGATTTATTGGGCCGTGTGGTGTCACCGACCGAGGGGCAGTGGGTGCAGCCCCTCCTGAAGGGCAGGCTGGCCGTCCCCAGGGGCTGGTGCTGGCCATCCGTGCCAGCCAGCGCGTCCTCAAGGCTCCTTCTGGCTTCTTCTTCTGGGGCAGGAGATGAGGACACCAGCTCGAGCTGCTGCCTGTTAGGGGAGAAGCAGCCACTGGTGGGTGAGTTGGTCTCACGCCGAGCCCCCCTGTCCAGGCAGGGGGACGGGGACATTGCTCACCTCGAGCTGATTTTGACACCGGTGGTGGACCTCAGGGCTAGGGCCACCAAGTGGCTTTCCTCTGCCAGCACCGACTGGAGCACGCTGTCTTTCACCACGTACTGGCTTCTGCTGGTGGGCTGCCACTGGACTCCAAAAATCTAAAAAAAAAAAAAAAAAAAAAAAAAGGAAAATCCAGAAGGGCCCGATCTCTTCCCAGGGGTGGGAGAAGGCAGCCCCCGGTGAGGGCCGTGGCGTGCGGAGGAGGACTGGTGACACCGTGTGGGCCTTCTCTTTTATTACAGGGTGGTGTCACCGTGCCTCGGCCGCTGGCGATGAAGGCAGCAGGAGGAGGAAGGGATGCTCCTGCCTGGGGATGGCAAATTGGAAGCCTACGCACTCCTGGTTTCTCCTCACAGACATCGCCTCCTGCTCTCGATAAAACCCCGTTTCCTACAAATGTGCCAGGCAGAACTTATTTTCTGGGGTGAGTTTGCTGTAACTCATAGCCAGAAAGCTTTTGTACGAGCGCTCGGCGTGTGGCTGCCGCGTGTCAAGACTCCTGCAAAGCCCGTGGGGGATCTCTGTGGCCATGTTCATGTCTACATTGAATTTAATACAATATATATATAAAACGATTTTAATAGGGGCAGAAATAACTGCATTAAGGCCCACAGAGTTTCATCTCTTCATGCCAGGGGCTAAAAGCTTGTCCCAGGCTGGCACGGAAGGCTGCCTGCTGGACTCAAAGCCCACCTGCGGGAGGATCTGGGGGGACAGCCCTAATATGCTTGACCTAAGCTTAGCTCTGCCATCGCCACGAGAGCCATGGGCTTGCCTTGTTCACAGAGGTGAATCCCACTTTTGGCTTCGTGCAGCTGAGGAGATCTTTTGTCTTTGTGATGGAGTGGTTGGACACGGTGTACGTGACCCGGCAGCTTCCAGAGGCGTCCTCCTGAAACACAGAGAAACCCCGCTTGGCAGAAACCCTTGCGGACGTTCTTCCAAGGGAAGATGATAATTTTGTAGACGTGCCTGGTCCTGAAAATCAGCTGCGGATGGTTTATATTTCTCAGTTGCTGTTCACAGCCCCCCTACCTCAACAGTGGTGCCGGCGTGGGGCTGCAGCTGGAGCAGACTGACGATGCCTCGCTTCAGGTTGGAGATCAGGGCGCCTTCTGCTTCGTCCCCATAGAGGGCTTTGACCTGGCGGGGTAAGATGTGCTGTCAGGCTGTGGGGACGGCTCCCGGGGCCCCCGGAGAAAGGCATCTCCCTTGCAACCGAAGCAATGCCCTGGAGGTTTCACTATCGCCTCCCTCAGCTGGCTCTGTGGAGGTGTGCCTGCATGTTTTAATCTTTTTTTAAAAAATAATCCTCTAAGGAGGAGAAGGTCAGAAAGGAGCTCACATCCCACCGTTGGGACTAAAGCCCAGATAAAACCCTTCTGGAGGACGGGGATAAACCCAGGGGGATGCTGCACCGCGGTAGACCGTGTGCTCCTGTATGTGCCACCGCTCTCCTCCTCGTGCTCCGACGTGGAAGCAGAGCCAGGGCAGGTGCTCGGATGAGCTTCATAGCCAGGAAAACTTTGGATCCCTGCAGGAGGGTTCCAGCTGACCTTGCCGCTGCTCCAGGAGATGAAAATCGGCTGCTGGAGCTCTGCCTGTGCCTCCGGGCTCAGCACGATCTCCGCGGGGGGACCTCCAGCACCAGCCTGCCCCTTCGCCTCTTCTGGCTGCTGTCGGGCTTTCAGGTCCTGGATCTACGACAGCAGAGAGCAACGATGTCTGCTGGAAAGCTGCCGTGCATCTTCAGGGCATGCTGGCAAGGGAAAGGGATGCAGGAAATGCAGCATCGCCCCTTGCAGGAGACGTACCTGTACCCGGAGCAGCTCCTCCCCGCCTGGGTCCCTCCAGAGCCGGCGCACCCCGAGCAGCGCCTCCGCCTGCAGCCAGCCTCCCCCGGGGGACGGCTCGGCCACGGGGTCCAGCCGCACGGCCAGGGCGTAGCGGTACTGGTGCTGCCTGCCCGGCGGGAAGGAGAGCGCCTGCGGGTCCCCTGGGGACGGGTTGCAAACGTTGAGGGGTGGTGGTCATGGCTCCCTCCGCTCCCCGAGTGCCACAGGACCTGGACTCCAGGGATGCTCGAGAACTGCACTGGGTGCTCTTTGAAGCCTGCGTCTCGTAGCCCAAATCCCAAATTTCCTGTGTCTACACGGAGAGCTGCTCACGGCACACCTCGCTACACCTGAGCTCCCCGTTCTACTTTTTCAATTTCCATAGTATTGCGCGTTAAGGGGAAGTTTGGATATTCCAGGAGTACCTAAATATCCAATTTGGAGATATACAATATTTGGATATTCCTGGTTGCATTTCCACTCTTGCCTTGGAAATCATGGCTGGAGAAGGGGCCCTGCCTGGGGACTTCAGCACTCTTGGAAAATCCCGTGCAAACTCTTTAATCCCGAAGCAAACTTTTCTGAGTGTGCCCACAGATAGGGGAGAGGTTTTGAAGGTCTTTTCAGCTCTGTGCATTAATTAATGCAAAGTCAGTTAACTTGGGGACAACACTGGTAATTTTTTTTTTTTGCTAGGAGAGAAGAGAGACTGTGCTCTTCATATCCTATGTTTTCCCTTTTTCCCCTCCTGAGCAGATCAGGAGCTGTATCAGAACCTCCGACACTTAATTAAATCACTGACCTTGCAATAGGGCAAAACGAAGCTGCTGGGGGCAGCTTTGGATCCAAACTCCCCTTTGCTTTTATCTGACTTGTTCAGAATTAGCTGGAGTTGCTTCTCTCGTTCCTGTGCACGTAGGATTTGGGGCAGGGGTGCCTTTGCCACGACAGACATTTGGTCTAATCTCTTTTTCTAAAGCCACTTAAAATCCTCCTGCAAGTCTGATGTGCTTGCTGAGCGCCTGAAATGTCTGATGGTTTTGCTACTTTTGTTATCGTGACAAACTGGGTTTTAAAATCCCTCTGAAAAATTAGCACAGTCTCAGGGGAGGGAAAAATCCCCAGTTTGAGCAGGAATCGATGGAAATCCAGCTAACTTCCCAGGCCTGCCCTCCACCAGCCCAAAGAGTTCCTGTCTTTGCGTGCTGTGCGCAGGTGGAAAAGCCCCAGCGCTCGGCTGTTCCTCGCCCCCCAGGAGGACTTCCCTGCTCCCCCGCATTCCCCAAAGCCATGAGATGCTCGGTGGCAGCTGCCATGGCAGTACCTCTTCCCTCCCCATTTAGGGGCTTGTGCAGGGCTCCGTGCAGAGCAGTGAGCCCCGGGGTGCTCTTTGTGTGCTGGGACGAGCATCTGTCCTGCTTCCCGGGACAGCCTCGGCCCCAAAGCCTCTTACCTTTCACCGTGCTCAGGAAGGAGCAGCAAAGCAGGGAGATGGAGCCCCAAAACGCCTGCGGAGCCATGGTGGGCTCTGGGAGCTGGGGAAGGAAGGGCTGGGAGGGGGGCCGCATGCACCAGCGGCTGCGCTTTGCAGCCGTCGATGGCGGGACCTGACCTTCTCCTCGTCCCGGCGCTCCACTCCCAAGGAAAAGCAAATAATTAAACCTTTGCACCAACCCCCAGTAGCCACGGAGGGTTTGGAAATCAGCTGGGCTTTGCCAAAGAGCGGTGACAGCGGGGGGAAAGCTGCAGGAAGCGTTTTGGGGTAGAGAGAAGGCGGCGGCGTGGCGAATTTGCCCCGGTGCGGGAGGCGGATGCTCGCTGCCCCATCCTTACCAAACCTTCCCTTCCCTCCTCCAGAAGAGTTGCTTTTGAAATGAAAGATCCGGGGGATTAGGGAGGGAAAGCAGCATTTTCCCTCTCCATTGAAGTTAGGGACTGGGGTTTGCAGGCTCATGTTACTTAAAGGGCCAGGCTGGAGGGGCCAGGCCAAAAAGCAGCAGGGGAAGGGGTTTGGGAAGCTGATGCTTCGCTGGCTGTGCCCTGCCAGCCGTGCAAAGTTTAGCATGCGTGAGCTTTTGGGTTGCACCATTTAAGTGGCTCCTAAAGCCTGTGATTGCAAAGGGCCACAGCTGTGTTTGCTGGGATGCAGAGTGAATGGGCAGCTTGCTTCCCACTCAATTCCGAATCAGCCAGCTTTTGTACAGCCCCCAAATTGCTGATATTTTGCCCCAGACCCATCTGTGGACATCACGCTCTTGGAAAGATGCCTTAGGAAACTGGTAAATCTATGCACCTAAACCCAGTGCTGCTGAAGTTTTGGGTGCTCCTCCAGCCCCTCACGAACCCCCCAGGAGAAATACAACCTCCCATTTCCATCTGGGCACAACCTCCCAGTGCAAATCCTCTCCTAAGGAGTTAAATCAGTGTGCTCACGGATACCTGCCTGCTTGCCACAGAAGCTGGACGTTGGCCTGAAACCTAGAGCTGAGGTAGCTGTGCCAAATGTTGGGCCAAAATAAGTAGGAAAACAACCAACTGGTGAAGCACTGAGCACTCGTGGTCTCCTTGAAGTGAACGGTTGCTTTACACGAGGGGAAATTCAACACCCGAAAATATTGACCGGTGTATTTTACACAAAACCTTGTTTTGATCTCACTCCGAGTTCCCTCGGAGATTATCTGCGGGCAGCGCCACAGACACAAACAGGACACCAAGCCCCCTGCCCTGCTCTCCAGCCCTCGTGCTCCAGGTTGTCCTCACCCCTCTGGCCAGCCACGCGGGGCTCGCCACCGGGGAGCCAGCCTGCAGGTCCCGGCGCTGATGGTCCTGGCGCAGCAGCTCCACGACCTGTTGGCAGCAGAACGGGGCGCAGGCGGTCAGGACAACCAGGTCATCGTGCCCCGAGCTGCACGGGGGACAAGTGGCAGGGCAGAGGGGCACGCGGGCACCTTGTCTGCCAAGCTGTGACATCGGGGTGGACTTTGGCAGGGGTGGGCGTCGTGCCCAGAGGCAGGATGAAAGCAGGCGATGGATGTGATGGCATCGAGGCACGTTTGCTGCAAGCCTCATCCCGCCCAGGGTGGCTCTGGACACACCAGGCTCTCCATGAGCATCTCCCCAAGGGAACGGTTTTTTTTTTTCTGGTGCAGATTTTCACCAGAAATGTGTAAGGGAAGTAGTGAGACCCAAACTCTCCTAACCCAGAGCGCTGCTGGGGAAGTCCTGCTGTGCCTCAGGGGCTTGCCAGGACAGATGCTGGCTAGCTGGGGAATTTCCAGCTCTGCTTCCAGTATCACATCACCCATGGGCAGATGGGGGGGGGGGTGGAAGGCAAAGCTCCCCAGGTAGTGGCCCGCAGGGGCTTTGAATCCCATTCCGGGTCACTCATCCTTTCTGCCAGGGACCAGAGGTTTGCGAGAGCAGGTCGAGGAGTGGGAGGTGGCTGTGTCAAACCAGTTCTTCCTTTGGCTCAGGTCCCTGCATTTTCCTTGTTGGGAGCCAGAGACGGCGAGTTCGTGCAGGATGAGGGGATGTGTGGGCAGGTTTGGGGTGGGGAAGCTGGAAGCGTGGGAGCAGGATTGTTCCTGCTGCACCTTTCACCCCAAGCGAGGTGCTCTTGTAAGCTTCCCTTTTCCCCCAGGGAAGTCCCAACCACCCCAAAGCCCAGGACTTGTAAAAGTGATGGAGCAGCCTCAGACTGAACGCATTCATCTGCGGAAATGGAAAACCTGAGGATGTGTGAGGAGTTCCCAGGTAACTGGTGGCACTGAAAAATCCCCCAAAGCCCCAAGCAGGGAAGTTTTTCACCACCCACCTTTGCATGCTGTCCCATGGGAGCGCACCGACCTGCATCCAGCCAGGGGATCGCCTTGTTGGGGGGGTCCCCGATGGGTGTCCACTGTCCTGCCCCCCCCAGGGTGGTGGTTAGGAGCTGGACCTCCATCCAGGAGCGGGACGAGAGAGGACTTGGTGCTGAGCCTGCAGGGAGAGGGGAAGAGCCATCAGGGGAAGGGGTTGGCATCAGTCCCGGTGTTTTCCCTTATTCTTGGAACATCTCTGCTTCTGCGTCTCCATCCAGCTCGGACAAAGTGCGGTCTGGAGGAGTTAAGCTGCCACCTCTGTATTTTTTATTTTTATTTTTTAAATGAGAAGCGAGATAAAGGATGTCTTTCACCAGGAGAGGTGTTCAGCTGGGAACGCTGCAACGCATCGGGTGGGATCTGGGAGGGAAACAAGCAGAGGAATAGGATGGACATGTGATTATCACCCTCGATGCTCTGAGGATTTGCTGTGCCAAACCTCCCTCTAGAAAAATCAGTGCAGATGCCATTCCCTTCCCATATCACACCCCCACCACCCCAGCAAAGCTCCCCACTCCTCCGTCCTGCGCACCCCTACCTTGGATATGGATTTTCCTGGTAAAAGTGGAAAGGAGAAGGAGCGGTGGCTGAGCCCGCCGGGGTGACAGCTTCTCCTCCAGGGGGTCTGGTGGCCCCGTGGTGCACCACCGAGCTCGCACGGTGATGCCTGCTGCCTCCTCTTTATGGGCCCTGGCGGCGTCGCTGTGGGAGCAAGCGGCGGCCGATGCGGGCCAGATGCCAAGAGGCAAGTCACCGCCGAGCCCGGCCAAGGTGCTGAGGGGCAGAAAATGGAAATGCAGGGAAAAACCCTGGGAAACTTGTGCCTGAAGCTTTCCATGTGGCTGGCCGTGGCCAAACATGTCCCCTCGGTATCTGCTCTCACTTGAGTGGGTCTCTGGAAAACGGGGACCCCGGTGGTGATTGCAGCGCCTAGCCATGCTGCCTGTGGGGCAGATGCTGCCCGTAGCTCCCCCATCCCCTCCTAGACTCCACGGGTGAAAAGAGGGATGGTGCTGCAGCTCCACCTGGTCAGGGTGTCCTGGGGAATGGGGCCACCGCCAGCTCTCCCCATGGGGCTGACAAAACCCAGGGGGTACCACTCTTTGGTGCTCGTGTTTACGGATGTCGGGACTGGGGGAAATGTCTGTTTGTTTGACTTGATTGGGTGCTTCCCAAGCACTTTTCAACTTCTTGTAAACCCAGGCAGACTCTTGCCCTGCTAAAAGACATGATTTACCACAACGGGGGGGGGGGCTTTGCAGTCACTCCTGGGGCCAGGTGTCCCTGGGGTAAAGCTGAGGGCACTACTGGGCCCTAACAGCCCCGAGCAGCCTCACCTGGGGCCTCCACCACCCCCGTGCCCCCCTGGAGAATATTTAAGCCCAGTCTCCAGCTGGGCTGGGTTTCTCAGTCTGTGAAGAAGCTTTGTCTGTGTCCCCTTTCTGCCCTATCTCTGCTGCTCCTGGATGGGAACAGGCTTGGTTTGTGACCTCTGGGGCAATGGGTCCCTCAGGAAGCCGTGGTTGTTCCCAAAGCATCCATCTTCTCCTTGCTGCACGTCTCTGAGGTAGGTGGGACGTGCCCTGGGGCTTTCTGTGGGAGATGGCTTTGTGCTGGGCGGCCTGGGGTTTGTCCCTGCCCCTGGGGTTCCCCACACAAATGGGGTCAGCTCCAAGGAGCAGAACTCGGCGGGTGTGGTGTTTCTGTAGGACAAATGGCTTGGGAGAAGCTGCAATTCCTGCAAACGCAGCTTGTTCTGCGAGCCAGTCTCTGAGTGGTGCCAGTGTTGCCTGTTTAAAAAGCAAACAATAACCAAAGAGGTGAAAATACTTGGGCAGCAGCAGTAAGAGCTGGGCTCTGAGAGCTTTGGAGCTGTTTTTGTACAGCTCTGGCCTTGAAGCAGACCTTTTTGAGATGGTTCACCTAAGCTGAGCCTGATAAAGGGGATTCTCCTTTCCCAGCCTACTTTTAGGCAATTGTTTTGTAGGGAAAGCCCAGAATGAGCTATCTGGGCCAGGAGAGCAGTCTGTGGCAGCGATGCCTCCCTTAAGAGGCACATAAGAGTGTCTGCCTCTCTGTCGAGAGGCTCCCCAAAATTCCCCCATTGGCAAATTCATGCCTTATTGCGTTAGGGTTGCTAGGCTGCACTGCTCAGGGCAGCAGCAACGCCTGCCTCCCTCCCTTTTTTCCCCTTGTTCCGTCACCCCCCACCCAAAGGGGGCTGTGGAGCAATGTCAGGGCTCATTCGGCATTGCCCACCACAGCTCTGTCGCGGGGGGCTCAGTGGATGGGGGCAGGGGGTCGGCCTGGGCACGCAGAGCTGCTAGGAGCTGAGGTCCCCTGAGCCCAGGCCGTGTCTCTCTATTTCGGGTCCGATAAGCAGAATTAAAGGTTTGCTGCTTAAAGCACAACGGTGCTTTGTGGAAAGGCAGGGAATAAGGCTGGGGTCGCCCGGCCCATCTCCCCACGGCAGGCTTTAGCAGTGCTGCTTGGCACGAACCCCTTTGCCAAGAGCTTCTGCTGGGGGGGGGGATTTTTGGTTCCTGTGGTGAATTTGTCCCTGTGCTTTACTGCTCCGACTGCTATAAACACTTTCTGCGTGCCTTGTCTTGCTGCAGTTTTGCCTTATTACTTCTAGCCCTGGCCACCGCTGACGTGGAAAGTTGTTCTTTCTTCTTTAAGAGAAGAATTTGGAGATACCTTGGCTGCAGCCCTGTTTCCTTCCCTCTCCCCTTCCAGACCCACGTTTGTTTCCGTCATTCCCCTGCAAAACTTTGGGAAGCAGGTGAGCCATGGGGCCTGCTTCCCTGTTGAGGTATTTGCTCTTCCTTCACCCACCTGGGAGCTGCGGGTGAAGGTCTGGTTTGGAGGAGCCCACCCCGATCCCTTTGCCCAAGCAAACAACCTTGCCATTATTTTAACCCCCTTCCGCTGCTCTGCTGTTGGACTTTGGCACTGCTGCGAGCTTCCCTGGGCTAGTGTGAAGCACTTGGTGAAAAGAGAAATACCCAGACAACTTTTTTTTTTTAAAGATTATAACATTTTCTGTAAGCCCTTGAGATGTGACCAGATCTGTTAAAAAACCAACCCTGCAAATGCCTCCCCTCACCATGTTCCGTCTTCTGTCTGCATGGTTCATTAGTTTGTAATCCCAACAATTGCTAGGGAAACCTTTCTAATCTTGTCAGCTGGCAACGCGACTGCTTTTTAATTTAGTTTGTAAGTAGTTTTTAAAGTCAGGCTATGCCTATGCTATCGATTTGGGCTTTTGATTGAGCAAGTGGCTGTTTAACAAGGTCTCTGCCACGCTGCTTTAATGCCTTTCTGCGAGGGTCAAGGAACGCACCAGGATGGGAGAAGCGTTACCCAACGCTGTTGATAAATGCTGTGTGTTAAATCAGCTTTCCTAAAGGGCCGTTTTGTGTCACTTGCCTTCAGTGAAACGGAGGTGCTTGAATTGCTTTGGAGAATGGTCTGCACTGCGGTGTGTGGGTAGAGGCTGTAGGTAGCCAACACATCCTTAGCTGACAAGTTATTCTGAGATTTTTTTCTGAAGATGTAAAAAATGCCACGTTTTAGATCTTTAGACCGTTGTGCACCTTTCCAGCTCCCAAAGCTGGAAGTTCCTTCTTACCCCAGCTAACGCTGGGGGAGCAGATTGCTCTCCAGTAAGAGTTACTCCTCTGTGGGTGCTTTTCTGCTGATGCTGAGAGCAATTCCACAGCCTCAGGTCCCAAGGCCTGGTGATGAGATGCTGATGTTGGGCTTGCAGAGGTAGGAGTTGCCAGGGGACCTTAAAAGCCTCGTGTTGGTGCATGTTCAAGTCTTAGCTGGCCATTAATTTTTCAGTGTGTGTGCAGTATCATCAGCAATGTCTGTGCACGCTGGGATGTAATTAGCAGATTACCCTCTGTGTCGGGTATCCGCTTACTTGGCTGAGCGTCCTGATGTTGAAGCGAGATGTTTTATTTACCAGTGCAACCTGAGCCGGCTGGATATGAGAGCACACTCCGTTAACACCAGAGAAGCCAGTGCTGGGATTGTCTTTCTAGGCTGGAAAGGACCTTCAAGAACGTCAAGGCCAACCACAACCTGACCTGCTGAGTCCCATCACTAAGCCACATCTCGTAGGGCCACAGGTGCTCATAATCCCTGCTGCCACCAAAGCATCTCTGTCTTGTGCATCACTAGATGATGATGAGCAAAATCCTGGGTGATCCCAAGGATGGGGAACAAAGCCACGTGTGACTTTGTTCCAGTCTATTTTTTTGCTCCAGGGGGTCTTGCTCTTCAATTAATACCTGATCTGATGTTGCTCAGGCACCAGGAAATCACAGAGGCTTTCCTGGCACGTGCATCTTGGTCCTCACTAAGCTGCTGCTGTGCTCTGGGGTCAGACATGGCTCATCCATCGGAGTTGTTCTGATCCTTGAAAAGCCTCGAGTGCAGCTGGGGAGCCTCCTGTTTCTCTCCCTTCGGAGGCGATGTGCGAGTCATGAGGCATTGGGCCAGCTCGTGCTGCATTTTATTTACATTTTTACAATTAAACAAGTGGTTGATAAGATTGACAAGGAAGATATGGATTCGGAGCGTGTCAGACAAACCTCTAAACACTTTGGGTGATTTACAGAGCAGGAGGATAGAAAGACTGTTCTCTAGTGCAAGATTAATAACATGCTCGCTGCGCTAAGTCACTTCTTAAAGGCAATTTATCATTCATTTAAATGTGGGAGCTATAATGCATGATGACTCGTCAGCCAAACAGTGGAGGGCTTTCCTCTCTGATTTCTTTTCCTGTGTTGAACTCCAGCAAGAGCAATCAATCATATCTAAAAGTGTTTTTTTTTTTTCTTCTCTGTGATCACCTGTAGTTTAGGGGGGAACAGTATCCAGAGGCCTTAATTATTTAATCTAAATTGCCTTCTTCCTCCCCATGTGAGGTCTGGGTGTTGTGCTGGGGAAAGGGGCCAAAATGATTTCTGGGCTGCGCATTGGGAGCTCGGGTGCTTCCCTTTTCGGGAGGGCTGATGCTGGAGAGTCAGCTCCCTCTATGGTCGGAAGAGGGAGAGACGCCTTCCTTCTGCAGGTCTTCCAGCCCGTGTCATGGAAGGGCTGGTGTTGTTTTTCCTGCTGTGTGCAAATGAAGTCTTGCATCTTCCTAAAACCGCGGTGTAAATCCCACTCGAGGTGATAAACCTCTCAAGTGCATGAGCTGGGAATTGAACCATGACCCTGGGCTAATACACCTCCGTGCGTGATAAGAGGTGCAAAAGCATTTGCAAATGAATAAAACTGGGACTCCCATAAAAATGGGAGCGCTGTTCTGCGTTGTAAGATGATAGGCCTGGAAATCCTTCTGTATTGCACTGGAAATCTGGCAGAAATGAAATGCTCAGTGTTAGGGGCTCCTGCCTGGAGGCTGCTGGGGGTAGGGTGAGGCAGAGGAACTGCTGTGTGTGGTTTTTGAGGGTGGTTTTTCAGCCAGAAGCTGGTCAGGATTTGTGCTGGTTATGGGGTTGTGGCTTATTAGACTGTAGGAACCCCTTAAAGGGTGGCAGGTCTGGCTTATTTTTCAGGTTTATTTTGCAGCCTCCAAGAAGCATCACTTGTTAGCACCACCTCAAAGTATTTGTTTTCTAGTTTGACAATATGCAGCTCGGACAGCTGGCCAAAGCCAGGACGTGGTAATTCATGGCATTGCTCCGACCAGGGCTGGATCCTGGCGCTCAGGCTGGTGAAATGCTGTCACTTGCTCACTGTCATAGCCTCCGTGGGTGCTGACACCTGAAGCCAGCAGAAAGCATGAGGATCTCTTCTGATGCACCTTGGCATGTTATCTTGTGCTACGTAATAAAGATCTTTCCTGCATCACAGCCCGCATGTGTCCCCAGGGCAGTGTGAGCCAGCTTGCCACCGGCGCTGATACTGCTGGTGATAGCAGAACAAAGATGTTGGTGCTTTGTTCCCCATTGTCGCCTTAAGCGGGTGACAGGAAGAAGGCGGATGTGCAAATGATCAAAAAATCCCCTGCTCTGGGTGGGGACTTGCTCAGCCTCCTGCACCCAGAGCATCCTCAGCAGAGGACAGCCCAGTGGTGGCACTGGGGCAAGTGAGGTGTCACCTCCCAAGTGACTCTAAAACTCCTCTGAGGATGCAAACTGGGGCAGGGTCTTTCCAGCAGGACCACCCCCTGGAAATGGAGACCGAAGGCATTATGGCTATAGGCAGCACCAGAAACCCCACGGGGGAGCGCGTGCAAGGAACGCCCAGGCTGGCTGGGAAACGTTGGTCGCTGCAATCTGCAACGCAGCAGCAGGGAAAAAAGTCATTTGGGGAACTACATGCAGGGCTATAAAATTGGACAGGAAAAGGGGGGGGGGGGGGGGAACTATCTGCTTTCATTTATTTATTTATTTTTTTTCCTACAGAGCTGCTGCTCTTTGGGTGGCTTGCCATTTCCTAATCTGGAGCTGTAATCACAAAGTGCAGCCATTTCCTAAATTTTCTCGGGGAAAAATGTTGAAAATATATCTCACCGCTTTCTGTAACTCCTGGGGAGTTTTGTATTTCTCGGTGCGTACACAAAAGGCATAATGTAAATGTTTATTTCCAAGGGCTCGCATTTCAGCACTTTGGGTTGCTTCTGTGTCCCGAGCAACTTGGAAACAAGAAAAGAAATGTGATTCCTCTTAATTCTACCAATTTGGGGGCAATTTTCTATAAGATGAGAACCTATGCTGTCTGCCAAATAGGAATGTTTTATGGCATTTTGAGGAACTGAGCCCATATGTGCACAATATAAAGTTGCATAAATTAAGATTACAGGAAAGGAGTTTTGCTAGTGTAGAATATAGCTACCATTCTTGATCCGTTTACTTATAAACCAAACAAATCAGCTGAAAAATTCTAGGTTAAACCAGATATAATGGTTTCTATGTAAACCCTTGCTTATGCTTTCATTGCAAGGGCCCTTTCTGTCGATTTCCTTACCCTCTGCTCGTCCACAACCACGCGAACAAAATGTGCCAAATGATGGCAGAAGTGAGATTTGGGCTGCATTAACACCACGGTTGCTTTGATGGAAACGTGAGCCTTGTACGGGCTAAAATAGGGCTCTGTGAGCGACCGGAGTGGCATTTCTTCTGTTCTGTGGTTAGGCAGGGGAAGCCAGTAGGGTGGCATCCCCTCCCCGGCATTTCACATCCTCCAAACAAGCAGGTGAACCCTGCCTGCTGGGCTGCTTCCCCTCCACTCAGCCCTCAGCTGAAACAATGCCAGCGGGCAGTGAACGTGACTTTAATTTTATCGGTGCTGCTTTCCTGCTTCAGAAGCATGTTTCTGTTCAATAACCAAACGAGACAGCCCCCCACCCCTGCTGTGGAACTGAAACCCTCGTGTGAACGTGCTGAGGACCCTTTCCGGCAGGGCTGGCTCCCTGGGCTGTGCCGGCTGCTGGGGCCGAGGATGCGGTCGCGTGCTCGGGATTCCTGCCCTGGCAGCACAAAGGGTTTGGCCGGCGGAGGAGCCCTTGGAGGTCCAGATCTGCTGACTTGACAGTGGCTCGGTGCTGCGAGCGACTTCCCAGCATCGCATACTGCGGTCTTCAGTCAATCAGCAGGGAATGCATGGGGAGGAAACGAGGCTGGGGTGAGACGCAGTGTGTATGTTGTGGTCTGTTCTAGCAAGCCAATGTGTTTCTCATTTCCATCTTCTGCAGGCCACGGCTGGCTGGAGCAGAGGCTGTGATTCCTGCCTGCTGGCGAGCAGTGCTGCTTGCGAGGAGCGCAGGCTTACTGTGCCCTGTGCCTGAGAACAGAGGTTGGAGCTTTGCTAATTTAGCTATTGATTTCCGCTTCTTAATGCGGTAGCGATGTGCTTAGGCAGGCAGCGTGAACCTGCTTGTAAATGGTGAATGTCCTGCTGGGTTGATCTGGGAAATGTTTGCCCCCTTTTTAAATTTTCAGCCCTTTTTTTTTTTTTTTTTTTTTTTTTCCAAGCCAGCCTTTAGAGGAGAGTGTGAGACCTCTGCTTGAGCATGGGCGATGCTGGCAGGAGTGCTGGGTGCTCCTGGGGAGGCAGCTCCCTTCTCTGCGCGTGGAAAACCTCCATGGAATGAGTTTTCCAGTGTCAAGGCGAGGTCCTTAAGCTTGGTCCGAAGGCTGTGAGGAAGTTGTTGTCCTTTGTGATGTGCTTTGGAGAAAGGGGCTCTGGCTTTTGAGGCTTGTGAGTTATCTGGCAATGCTTGTGCTCCTGAATCCCCAAATGGCATCCGCAGGGTTTAGGCTTCAGTGGCTTCTTATAGCAGTAGCAAGACCTGGCGCTGAGTGACCTTCTTGTACAGGAACATCCATTATGCTGTCACATGAGAGCATCAGGGACACGGAGGGGGAAACAAGCTCATCGGATAACTGAGTCCAGGCTCCTCTCCGTGCCAGCAACTCCATCTTCTCCCTTCCATAACATCTAAGTACCTCACCTACGAATCAGGGCTTTCTGTCCCTGCTTTTCTCGCAGAAAGGCTGCTGCGGAGCCTCAGCTCTCCAGCGGCAGCAAGCCCTCTCCCAGTCTCGGCCCACCTCCGTCCCTTTGTTCCCATGCCACCATTGTCCCCTCGCTGGAAGGGCTCTTCTCCCCCCTGCTGTCCCTTCCTCCCCACCCCTGGGTTTATGGCAAGATATCGTATTCCTTTCTACCTGTGTTTAGCTAAACCGAACAAACCAGGCTCTCTGCTTCCTGGCATTGTGTGAAAACGTGTGAAGCCGGACAAAATTTGTGATGATGCATCCTTAAGAGGTTTGGAGGTTTTAAGAAACAAGATTTCTTCCTGCACCCTAAATGCTATTTAGACCTTTTTAAAATAATATATATTTTTTTCCAAATATCAATGCTACGTGAAAGTTTGAGGGCCTCAGAGCTCTTTGATTCAGCAAGTACAGCATGTCTGGAGTTGCCTTATCCTTTCTTGCCAAGTGCACGTGATGAAGACCTACTTTGTGAATCTGATAGCGGATTAATGACAGATCTGTTTGTCCCCTCCTGCTAAAAAGAACATCTGATAGCTACGAATACTTCTCAAAACAATCCCATGAGGGCAGTTTTCTTGAGATAAAAGTGCTGTCTGTCTGATGTGAGGTGCCATCGTCTGTGAAGAGACAGCTTGGATGGCGCGGTGACAGCTGATGAAATGGTTTAATTCAGCGGAGTTAAATGTTTGCACTAGCCAGGAAGGCCTGGAGCTGATGCCTGTGGGCTGCTTTCAAAACCCTGCAGAAACAAAGGCCCAGGAGGTCGAATACAAACATTATAAAAGCCATGCAGGAACCTGCACAAGCTGCTGGATGTATCCCTTGTGCAGCAGGGCTGTGTTATGCTGTCGACTACTGAGATTTTAACGAGATTTTTGGAAACCTGAGTGCCTTGAGTTAGGAAACGTGAACTGGGAGGCCAACGCATAGCGTGTAGCTGTGGAGGGCATCGAATAACTGCGGGCTCCGGCCCAGCTCGGGGGGGGGGAGCAAGGCGTGCAGACACGCTCCGTGTGAGGGACTGAGGCTCCTCCGTGAGGCATTACAGGGAGATACGGCCCTTTCTCCTTGTCACCCGGCTCCTGGGGGGCTCCTCACGCCCGCCCTGCGAGGCGGCCCGGGCCCTGCTCCCCGGCGCTGCCCGCAGCGGGCGCTGTGGTGCGGGAGGCCCGGGCCGGGGCGGAGCCGAGCGGGGCCGGGCCCCGGAGCGGCGGCGGCCGAGGAGGAGGCGGCGGCGGCTGCGATGGTGAGCGGCGGGGAGC